>NC_135035.1:4545454-4848484 GCF_051020975.1 Osmia lignaria lignaria
CTATCAAAAAAATGAAAGAGACCGTTTTTGTGCAGAATTTTAAGACAAACAACTTTTGTCTATCTGCATTTATTTTCGAGAAATTCAATAAAAACTGTTTTGAGAGTAGTTCTAAATATTAAACAACCCTTAAAATACTAAACAACAGGGATGAAGGAGTCAGAAAATCATTTTGACTAATTCTAGTAAAATGCCCACTGTTATCAAAGAAGTATTGACGTTTATTTTGTATATACAGTGCTTGGACAATATTGAGAATAGTGAGAATTTAGTCACTTTGACCTCCCGTATCTCCAAAACTACCCCTATGCTCAACTTAAAGGGTATAGCAGGATAAGATGGTCAAAAGTGCCCTTGAGCCGATTTTATTCAGCAATATACTATTTTATAGCTTATAATAAAAGACCATTGTACACTAAGTTTCAACCCTGTATCTCAACCGAGAGGGTAGTTACAGAGTAAGAAAGAAAAAGTGGTTTTTACCATATTTTCACTATTTACTGGCATTCAAAAAATTTGAAAAAATTCTAGAATATTCTAGCCATATTTCTTTATGATTGTGAATTTTTTCAAATGTTTCGGTTGCAAATCCTAGGCGTGAAAAATCAAAAACGCAAAAAAAAATCGAAAAATTGAGATTTCGGGTAGAAGCTTTCGTGACACTAGATTTTTACTTTTACAGTAGTTAGATATTAGCATGACTGGTGTCCTCAATTTTTTTCAGATTTTTCATTCAGGTGAGTCAAACCAGAAAAAATCAAAAACCGATATTTTCGACATTTTTCGTGAGATAACATGAGAAATACTTTCAATTTTTACATTTCCTTTACACACTTAGTTAGTGCATTATGTGATTTCTAAGATTTCTGCACTGGATGGAGCAAGATCTGAATGGAGAGAGTGAAGTTATTGTAAATAATTGAAAATTACGCACCGTATCTCCTAAAATATTCGACAGTTTTCTAACGTTGTCGGTGGCTGAATGGTTAAGGTGTCCGACCGGAGTCTCACGGTGACCGTGAGGGTGAACGGACGTGCGTGACTGCTGTTCGGTGGTAGTTTTTATTTCTCAGTTATTGGTCTTTGTGTAGCGATCGCACCCGTGGTCAGGAGTATTTTTGTTTTCGTTTTTGTGTTCCTCTGTTCGGAGGCTTATTCGTTTCTTAGCCCTCATGACTTTTTGCCATGTGTTGCGAGTCTACTACGCTCTTCTGTGATAGTGGTTTCTATAACGCAGTGGCGGGCTGGGCCCGTAAGGCCCATTCTCCAATGGCGTCCCCAACCACGCATAAGGCAAAGCGTGGGGCTTCGGCTGGTGACCCGGACAGACATGCTTCATCGCTTGAACATACAATTCGACTAAGGGAAGCTAGAACGCCTAGGTTACATTCCCTGCAACTTGATAAACTGTACAAGCAAGTCATGAGTGAGCTAAAACCTAAGCCGTGCAATATGGCGCCCAACCTAAATACGGCGAAACCGCGTGCGGCTACCACGCTATCCTCTGGAGCCGCCATCTTGGACAGTGCGCATGCGCAGAAGCCAGGTCCTAGCGGCTGGCAAATTCCGAAGAAAACGGTCAAAATTACGACCAATGAACCCGTAACACCGGCACTGGGCGTTTCAAGCGGAGGCTGTAACAGATTCAGTGAACTTTCAGCTGGTAGTGCTGAGATGGATGCCGAGGACATTGACGACCCGGCCGACGTGACTGGGTAGCCAAAAGCCGCAAAAGCTCATAGACCCCCACCGATCTATTCTGTCAACACGTCCTGCAGGCGCTTATTCATTTGGCTAAGAATGTGAATTTGGCTAAAGGAGACTTCACAATGTGTTATTATGCTGGATTTTCCCGATTCTCCTAAAAGTGTGCGAGGCTGGCAGAACGACACAGCTCGAGCGAGTTCTTGAATGCTGGCGAACGTAGAAAAAGACAAATAGCGAAAGAGAAAGAGGTCCGAGAATTAAAGGGCCCGAGAAAAAACATTTGAGTAAGACAATATTAATTTAACCATAACTTTTTTATTTTTCATTTTTGCTAAATGAAACTTTTACCAATGTAATTGGAAGGTTCTTCTGATTAAAATAAGACCAAACACGACATAATTTGCATTATATTTACTTATTTATTTAAAACCTAATGCAAATATATAAAGTAACTATAATTCAAATTATGTCGTGTTTCATCTTGTTTTAATCGAAAAATTTCATCAATACGCTAGTGAAAGTTTCATTTAAAAGAAAAATCTGTCATTATAAAGCAACAAAGCGTAACTGCAGATTAAGTACACAAAAAAAACAAGGTTTATACCAAGCTTAACATTTTCTATTGTATTATGGTAATCGCTATATTATAGTTTTGTTTCCTTGTTGTATTATAGGAAAGTAAAATATGCAATATCGTGTAAGCGTGGACCAGGTACAATAGTTGCAAGAAACCTGATATGTATATAACAAATTAAATGAGGAATCAAGTTGTATCTAATCCATCTTTCATTGTAATGACCATTCACAGAATATAATTATAATAGTTGTAAGGAATAAGAAATAAAACTGACAAACCGTTAAAGATTGAAATTTCTTTATATCCTTACAATTTAACCTAACCAATTTTCCTCGTATGTCTTCGAATTTATGTATTGTAATAGTTAGAATAACAGTAATATCTAATTGAAGAAATTACTTCTGTATCACGTACTTTTATCATATGTACGTACATACATATGTATATATATAAAACTTAAATATTAAAAAAAATATCAAAGAAAGATGCAGTTCAACTCCTTTTTTAAACTGCTTTCCAAGTTAATGTATTTCATAGTATTAATGTATCAAAAATGTATTTTTATGTATTAGAAAAACGTTAATGTATTAAGAATCAGAACTGAAACCGTAAAATCGGGATTCGAACTGATTCTCCTGGTTTCTTAATTCAGCCATATTGCCATGCACGAAATTATATTATTTTGTCGATTCGTCGATGCTGCTGCCACGTGCTTTAGCGGCTTGAGCATCGAGCCGATAACGTAGAAATGACGAGAGCAGCCGAACTCTGCCAAACCCGCAGAGAGCTCACACGGACACGTGGGACAACGCGCTTGTGTTAGATGAAACAACTGCGGTAGGGGAGTCACTGGGACGTCGTGGGACGTCGTGGAGAGGGTAAAGATTTGTCCCACGTCCCACGGTTCTGGCATCACTGTCTTTAGTGGAGTTGCAGCGGACCAGCTACCCCCTGCCCGGCAAGCCTGTTGGAACCCAAGCGCCCCCCAACCTTCTGAATCCCCTAGTTGGTTGAATGAATTCAAAGCGGAAATTTCTCTGCTAGTTTCACAGTAGCTTAAATCACTATCTGCGCAGATCACGGCCAACTCTGAGAAAATCGAATTTATTTTTAATTCTGTGTTCAGCTCTCATAATGACTAATATCCCTGTTCCTGTTAGTAACATTAAGATAGTGGCGATTAACGTTAACTCGTTATGTGCTAACTATAGAAGGCTCGAATTGTTAGACTTTGCACGTAGGTGTGGCGGCGTATAGGGTACCTATTTTACCGACACGGAAAGTGCATTTCCGGTAAGTTGGCACTAGACAAAAAGGGAGCCACATACTTCCGGGGCGCGCAAGGATTTTCTCAGAGAAGAAAAATGCCTTCTTCCCACGCGAACCGTCGAAGTGGAAACATCGTAGTTTCCTGAAATCTCGATAAAGTGCGCATAGTTCCGCGGTTTTCTTTGTGCGAAGTCAAACGTTAATAATTAGTTAAGTTTGTTCATAGTTCAAGTTTAGTTCGAATCAATTAATTGTAAGAATTAGCAGCTAGTGCGCTCTGAAATAAACTAGTTAAAACATTACCCTGTTGATTCTCTTTCCTTCGACGGATAAGACAGTTTAGTTACGCGTGAGAGTGTAGCCAACGCTACATAGGTATGGTTACGACGCCATCTTTGTATCGAAAACCAAACTAAATGCCAGTCACAAAGTTTCCTTCCCTCATCACACTTTTATTAGGAACGATAGACATGCTTCTAATCATGGCGGAGGAACTGCTATCCTGGTCAGGAAGAATCTCCAGTTCGAGACCATTAATCTCCCGTTAATGCGGGGATTTCAAATTATCGAGGGTACTATTTTAAAGCTCCCCTCACTTCACAATAAGAATCTATTTGTAGTCAGTATCTATGCTCGCAATGATAACACGGTATTATTTGCTGAAGAGCTCTTTGCCCTATTCCGTGCTCTTGAACTTCATAGAGATGAGAACTATTTTATTATGGCTGGTGATTTTAGCATTAGATGTAAACAGTGGGGCGATCGTGCGAATAACCAGCGGGGTCGATTTTTTACGCGATGGACTGAACTATTTGAACAAGAGTTTAAGATTAATGTGATTACACCACATTCCCCCACTTTCAAACCGGCACACACCTTTCTCGACATTTGCTTAGCTGACTCCCGGCTAGCTCACACGAATCGCCACGGTCTCACTAATAAAGCGATTACGCTCCCATATGATAGCGACCACGCGGCAATCTCTCTTTCCTTTGAGATTGGGAATGACTCTATCCTCCTTGGATGTACTAATCCGCTGCCCCAGCGACTCAATTATAAAACCACCAATTGGGAAACCTTTACTGAGAGGTTGGGTGTCAATTATTCTTCTTCAATTCCGGACAATCGTAATCTGTCAATTACCGAAATTGACAGTGAGCTATTTGTCATCAATAACTGCATTATAAACACCATTCAGGAGACGGTACCTTGTTTTTCAACCAATCGTGCCCCTAATCTAGTTAAATATATAAATAGTAAAATTTCTAAATTGCAGCGTAAGGAGAGAAAATATAAAAACTAATATAAAAACTTTTATATTAATATTTTCTATTTCTCTAAGAAAACTTTACCCACACTCGTAAATTTCCCTTGAGTTCACATGTATTTTCATTGACGTAACTAGGTAGTCTCCCTCCCCAAAAATGTGGATCTTCGAGATTCTAAAATTTTAACATTTCAAAGTTCCAGAATTTCAAAATCTTAAAACTCTAAAATTTCAGATTCCCCACTCTAAACTTCACATTTCAGATCTTTAAAATTACAAATCTTCGAAATTTCAGAATCATAATTACAAAATTCTAAAATATCAAAATTGCAGCATTACGAAATTTCCGACTTTCTATTTCAGCATCATAAATTTTAAAGGTTTGATTTCCGACATTTTAGATTCCAGATTTTAGATTTTTTAGATTTCAGAATTCCAGCATTTCAAAATTTTAGATTTAAAAAATACCAAAATTTTGAGATTTTAAAATTATAAAATTTCAAAATATTAATATTTCAAACTTTCAAATCCCAGAGTTGTAAAATTCCAAAATTTCAGTTTCTCTAAATTCCAGAATCCCAGAATTCAAAAATTTCAAAATTTTAGTTCCTAAAAATGAAAAAATTTTAAAACTCTATAATTTTTAAGGGATCTGGTCCATCCAAGTTACGCCGATGCGCGTTATTCACACGGAAAACATAAATAAACAAATAGCCAATGATTGTAGAACTGTGCCACAGATGCAAGGGAACCGTACAGAAGCCAATGAGCTCGCTAATTCTTTGCTTTTTATAAGTGCCCGCCTGTAGAGCCAATAAAGTTGGGAATTATCCGACGCTTACTGTACTGTACATATGTATATAGCCCTAATCTCCACGTGTCGTTCAAATGTTCAGTTACCTGTATTACAGAGGATAATATTTTTAATATAAATATAGGCATTAACGTATTTGTTTATCAAACTGACTGATCAATTATTTTACTCATATAGAAATACTGCATACATATCGTAATTCTTCGTAAAGATTTTATTTGTAGACCAAAGATCAATATAAATAGTGATGATGAAACTTATATAACTATTATCGGTAAAATTTTATCTTATCACTATTTTTCAGACATCTCTAATAATTGCGTTCAGAACAATCGAATAACCAATAATAATTTCAGATTTGATGCCACTTATTCAATGGTTTTTGATATCCTCATTCAAAATGTACTACATTTATAATTAGCTGAAGTGAGTAATACGAAACAGTGTGTTTTAAGTCGTTTCTCGAAGTGAATCGAACTGGATAGAATAATTGTATTCAGGTAAATACTTTCTTTAAAATTAAGGGGGGAGTTTCATTTTTTCGGTGGAAAAAAACGACTTTTTTGGGAATATTTTTTACCAAAACTATGCGGTACTTTAATTTCATCTTTGGTGCATCTTTTGGCAATATATTTTTGTACTTAAAAATATTTTTATTATTAAAAATATTGCATTGTGTTCTTCGTGAACTTGAATGCCGCGTGGGGTGCCTCATTTGCTGGTGTGCACGATATCAGCTGTTACGATTATCTGAAACCAAAAAATCCAATGGTATTTTGTTCTGTATACATGTAGTTATCGTTTGAACTAGAAGTAAGAAAAGAAAATTGTTTTTGAGAAAATGGCAGCTTGTCAAACTTGGATGATCGATTTTACTCTTAAAATTGATAACTTTTCTTGCGATAAAAAGAAATATGTACAACGTATCACTTTTTCTCTAGTTTAGACGATAAAGGGATGTCTTCTGAACATACAGTTAAAATTTCAAGTCAATCGATTCAATAGTTTTTTAGAAATCATGACCGCCAGTTGTAAAAAACCTGTTTCGAGAAAAACGCGTTTAAAGTTTCAAGTTGAATTTATGAAGATATATCAAGTACTTACAGCTAATCTGCTATACCAAGGCCATAGAGTATTCCTTCTTCTTGCTCGTAGAATTCGTCTCTTTCCTGTTGTTGCATCCGTTGTTGTGTACGAGCTTCTTTTGTGATTTCATGGCTCCGTCACGTCGATCGCTCCAGTCGCTTTTCACCATGGGCATTGCAAAAAATTTTCGTCTACTCACCAATATCAATTCCGATGGTTATCATTACTTTTAAAATAACAGAAAAGCCTTCATTATAAATGCTGGCTGCTATATTTCTACTGTTTTGAAGCCACAGTGTAGATGTTTGGGGGCTAATCGCCAGACAGTAGAATTAAAACTTTCGTTACTATTTTGTGTTTCACCACAATGGTTCGTCAATTCGTAGTGTCATGGAAAATAAAAAAGGAGAAAAGAATATAAACTTTATGGTACAGAGTCCCGTGTGTTCGTCACGAAACACAAACAGTTGCTACGCGCTTCAAAATATACCTGCGCGCCAAGTCCGGTTTACGGTTTATAACTTTCACAATCTAATTAGTTTAGAATTAAAACTTTGTAGAAGTATTTTCAAGACTTCAAACTACAAGATTACGTAAAAAAAAAAAAAATCGATTTTTTTCACCAAAAAAATGAAACTCCCCCCTTAAGCGTTGTTATTTTATCTGTTCCCTTGTTTATTTCTTATTTATTAGAATGGTTTAACCAAATTATGTTGTCAGATTCAGCAATAAAATTATCAAAAAATAAGAAAAATTTCATTTTACTTCGTTTATTTTGTTTTTTAGAAAATTTCCAAATTTTTTGCTCCTTTTGCCCATTTAAAAATTTAATTTAAACTTTCTACTTGTAACCACGCTAGAAAGGTATATTGTTTAAAATAAAAGCAGTAAATAAATAGTTATTATCTCCCTTTCTCACTCCAACTGAAAGCTTGAAAATTTGAAAAACTGTTCACTTTTATAGTCTCGTCCGCGGCAATATAACGAGAGCCTACTGCAAAATGAACTACATGTAGAGCTAGATAAAATTTGTAGAAAAAATATTTAAAATTAGATATTACAAAGTTTAAATAAAATAGTATTTTAAATAGGAAACGAAATATTTCAGTTTTATTTTAATAACCTGAAACATAAAATAAAATGATTTTATTTATTGAAAGTTTGTCATAGGCAAAAGTTAAAATTCAGTTGAGTTTTGTCATGTGTCATTTTCGATGACTGCATATTAATAATCAGTGATTAATTTTATTTATTTCTTATCAAAAGGTGACGAGCTTACATTAACAATCAATTTTGTTAGTATAAAAGAATATATTAGTAGAATATATTAGTATGTTAGTATAAAAGTTATATTAATTTCAATTCATTAGGTATTAATTAATCGAAATAAAATTAAAAAATTAACAATAGAAATATGAAATATTTACATACTTAATCTATTAATGAATATAATACTGTTTATTATTTTCAAAAAATAAATTTAAAAATGGCAAGTTAATTATTGTATTATGATTTTTTCATTTCGTTTAATAATTATATTTTGTCTACAAATAAAATCTTCACGAAGATTTACGATATGTGTGCAGTGTTTCAATATAAGTAAAATATATATATTTTTTAACATAAAGGACTTTTCGATAATAACTACATAATTATTGTTTATTCTATTTTGCAGCTTTTATTAATTTTCCGATCGATAAGGATTTGGTGAACATTAGATCAAGATGACTGGCTTTGAACTTCTTTGTGGGCTCGTCCTAATCTTTCTTACCTTTTACTACTATTTAGTACGCGATTATGATTTTTGGAAACGACGAGGCATTTCTGGACCCAAGCCAGTACCACTTTTTGGCAACTTTATGAATTCACTATTGGGAAAAATATCTTTGGGTGATGAAATGGTAAAATATTATAAACAGTACAAACATTTACCTGTGGTGGGACTATTTATTCGTAACCAACGAGTCTTGGGTATTATTGATCCTGATATAATTAAAACCATCCTGATCAAGGATTTCTCTAAATTCGCCGATCGTGGACTTAGAGTGAACAAGGTGGTAAGTTTGTAAAAAAATTTAAATTTTATAACCGTACCTGGTTTCAATTGCTAAATGTATTATATGAAATTTTAATTCATATTTTTATTGTATACACGCGATCAAATCAGGCGTTCCTAGGGAAAATGGCGATATAGGAGAAGCAGGAATTCTTAAAATTTTCATTTTAACAATATTAATATTTCAAGTAATTAAATATTATAAAATTTAGTATATAACTGACAAGGAACGATTCCAAACTCAGGAATCCGAAAGATTATGAAACTTTGTGAATATGTAGGGGCTAACCCCCATCATTAAAACGCAATTTTTTTTCTTGCCCGTTTTCAGCCTAAGGGGGTGAAAATTGTCCTTAAAATTTCGGCCGTTTTTCTTTGTTTTTTCTTTTTCTCCAAAACCGTTAAAAATATCCGAAAACTTCATAAACAAAAGTTGTTTATCTTAATGTATAAAATAAAAAATTATTCAAACAATTATTAAAAGTTATAAACAAAAAAGCTTAAAGATTATTGAAAAGTTCTAAAGCTTGTTATGAAAGTAGGAAATGGTCTGTTGTTTAAAGCGATGTAACGTTTAATGTTTACCATTTGCTATTTTAAGGGGACAAGAGGTATTACTGAATATAATGGTATATTTCGTTCTTATTTTATTATTTGCAAACAGTAACTGATATAAAAAGGTCCTTAGGACAATAATTATTACCGTTGTGTAAAAAAAAAAACCACAATGATGTGCCATGTAGGTTTTATATTAATATCTATGAAGATGGAACTCTTGAAAAAAATGTTTAAAGCACAAAAATTGATTGTATCATGAATAACGTATTATAGCATAGTTACCACATATGGAACAACGTGGCGGGTTTATAGAATCTTCTTGAGCAAAAGCAAAATCAACAAGATTTTCAAAATTACTTGGTTTTTTCCATGTACCCACTTTTGTACCGTGCATATGAAAACATATTGTGATATTTTTGTGGCGATAATTAGTGATAGCTGATGAGGGGAATATCCTCTACCTATTCATAAAGTTTCATAATTTTTTCGATTTCCGGGTTCGGGATCATTCCTTATGAAAAGTATGAATCGTAAATAAATATTAATTAAAATTTTCGTGTATAAACGTTTGCACGCAAGTGATAGGGTCAAACTCCTATATATTCATTATCATTTTATTTAAAATTGGTAATGTTGTATATTAAAATTTGATTGATCAATTGAAGTTTAAAATAGCTGAATCTATTAATCCAACATCATTGTATTTATATAAATGACACATACAGGGTGTTTCGTTTAAAACAGGCCACCTAAATATCTCCTCTATCTCTGAAAATACAAAAAATGTTTCTGACGTAATCTAAATGGTTTCAAAAGACAAATCAGATGGAAGAACCGTTTTTTATAAATTGTAATTTTTTAATCGTTTTTTTGAGGTCACTCGTGTTTAAATTTTAGTCCACGGTCACTTCAAGGTCGTGCTATTAAACATGGATGAATGCACAATAATATTTGCTATAACATACAACAACAAAAAATGTGTGTACATACGTAAAAAACCCGAGTGACCTAGAAAAAACGATTAAAAAATTACAATTTATAAAAAACAATCCTTCCATCTGATTCGTCTTTTTTAACCGTTTCGATTACGTCAGTAACATTTTTTGTATTTTCAGAGATAGAGGGGCTATTTAGGTGGCCTGTTTTAAACGGAACACCCTGTATATTATGTTATACATATTTCGTATAACTCACATCTATACATATAAAGCGTAAAGACATCTCCGTGTCACTTTTCACCTCGAGAACTACTGGGATTAGAGATACACTTTATACATCATTAGAAAGGTCCCACTGAGCCTAACTGAAAACCGTTATGTTTGCGCGTCTAAGTGGTTGGAGTGAAAAGTTACAGGGATTTCCATTTCCTGTAGAAAGTCTATGGGTCGCACCTTTTCGCAGCGCGCGCATGCCCCCAACAGTACGTAATGTCTTTGAAAAGGATTACGCTGGTAGTATGCAGCGCGTGCGCGCCTAACAATAGTTTTTGCAGACGGTCTATATTTCAAAAACGAGAATTTTCCAAGGGACGAACGGCTCGTATATAGTTTTCATATAACTCCGCTAGATTCTGGAATGGAATACCGCAGAAGCGGAAGGTCAATTGTATTTTAATTATATATATTATAGATTCTTTAGATGTTTAAGAATTTTCTGATGTAATAGAAAAGAGATTTCAGTTAATGACCATACGACTTAAGATCACTACCGGTTCTCGTCCGATCATCGAAGTCAAGCAAACGATAAGTTGGGCGCAGATAATAATACTTTAATGGGTGGCCTCGTGGGAACTCCATGTGCTATTAGTCTTCGTTTTTTTTTTCTAGAATTAAAAAATTTGACTATTGTATCCGATAAAATCCTCTTTTATTTAATTTTAAATATATTAATTACACAAATCTTAAAATGCATTTCTATTACACTGTCTATGACAGTTAGCATTCCGGTTTCGGTATCTACGGTTTCAGTTATTCGTGATTCGAAATATCAAAGTTTTAGAAATTTGAACGATCCGCATAGAAGTGAAAAAGAAAATAATATCGAAACTCAAAATATAAAACAAAAGCTTTAATAAACAAATAATGAGATAAAAATATAGTTAAATATTTTGGTCAGATAATCAAAGAAAGGTAAATAGGTTTGGATACAAAAAATCATTAACTTAAGAAACAATTACAATGTAATAATTTTAGTTTTTAGTTTTTGGTAACAAAAATTGTTAAAGCAAAAATTTAATTTTTTGAAAATTTTATGCAAAATTTTAAACTGTAATTAAATAGTAACACACTAATATAATTGTTTATGAATTTTAAAGAGAATAAATGTTACAGTAATAATTTTCACAATGCGGTATCAACTCTTGAACTTAGGCCAGGTTGTCAAAACTGAAGGTTGTAAGATTTATCCGTGGGGTTTCATACGGGTTACGCACGAAGAGCGTATCGTCACGGCGCGGGGTTGGAGTTCTTTCCGGGTAGAGAGGATCAGTAGATTCATGAAAAGAAGGATTTCAAGGAAGTGCCGAGAGCCGCGTGGGCAACGTCTTCTTCCCCGATTTTATTGATAGGATGATGCCGTATATACGTCTTCCTCAGAGTCGGAAAGGAGGCGTTGAGGTACCGGTCGTCGTGAGAGTCTCAGTTGCCAAAAGCCTTTGGTGTTATGGTGTAAAAGGTATACTGTTTTTCAGTAAGTGCCGAACAAGTCGTCTTCTCAGCTGAGGGTGCAGTTCGCTTGTCTTCCGTAGACTGGCTTTCCTTGGTTTTTTTTTTTTTTTTTTGAAGGCGGGGTGCCTGTGTTAATTCTGGTCCTTTTTGGAAGAGTCTCTTGGATATTTCTCCTTATACTCTTAGATGGAAGTTCGAGTTGATGGTTTGATCCTTGAAGTGGGTCGTCCTACAGGTGATTGCTCATGCGGGGAAAAAATCCTGCGACAGAAAAAAGGTAGAGCAGTTTGGTTGCTCTAAACAGGATGATTTATTGGCAAGGAGGAATTTGAGTTAGGTTTGGGGGGGAGGGGGAAGCCGTAGACTGACTTTTCTTGGAAAAACGGCCCTGTTTTTATACGAAAAGGTAGGCCCGTCCAATCAGCGAAGGCCTAATACTGAGCGCGAGGGTTTTATGGCATGATCTGAAGGGTCAGCTCTGTGCGTCGGTGCTCGTCGAAATCGTGCATTTAACCTAATATCCTATACACTACATGTTCTTTACATTATTTACACTATACTATATGCTATCTTAGGCGCTACAAGGTTATCATTTTCTTATCATATACCAATGACTGATAGTAAAGATACGTGACAGATAATACCTGTTTAAAAATATCAGCAGATGTATTATATGATATTAATAATCCTTGAAAATGTAGGTTTGTATTGATTAAGAGAATCTTTTAATCTAGCAATCTGAATGTCTGACATAAAAAATTAACGCAGGTTATATTATAACTTTGAACGAGGAACGTATAAAACTGATATTTCAATAAGATACGTTTGAACTGATTTAGCGTGATTAATTTACCTCTCTCTGTCTTTGAAAAATGCCTACTTTTAATCATTTATTTTTTTTTGTGGATTAAGAATTAATAGAAACCTCAGCAACAATAAATGTTAAGTAATTGTAAGAAAGGTGGTAGTAATACAGAACAGTTATTTTATTTTTTAACACGTTGGCCGCCCAGCAAAATGTGGTTGTTATAACACAGCGCCGCAATTAATTGTGCCTGACATAATAGTGCAAGTGCAGGGTTATGAAATGCAAATTATCATTTGAGTTTCATAAACATTTTACGCGGTATATGTACAGTATATTTCTTGTACAAACTGTTATAAGAGTATTTCTAAAAGCAGTTTTGTTTGAATTAAAAAAAATGATATAAATATATAATAATAATATCCCGATGTTATATAACTTGCTAACGGCAGACCTGGAGGAAGAGATGAGGAAGGGAGGGATAGGAAGTCTCAAACTGGGGGAGAGAAAAGTATTTACTCTAGCCTACGCCGATATAATAATAATCTAAATAATAATAATAATAATAATAATAAATAATAATATAAATCTTACAGAATTAAATGGTAATAAACATTGAAAGTAATTGTGATTGTGATTGTGAAACATTGCAAAATTGTTCAATATAATATTTATAGTTCTTCATCTGATTCTTAGTTTGAAAATGAAGTAACAAACGCACAATCAGGTTTCACCTATTACCTATACAGATTCCTAGAGTAATTGTTCGGGAAATTAACCACTCCTGATTTTTTTTCATCATTTGGTATCATCATCAGATCGATAGGCGGAGAATCACCAATAATGCACCGACACCCCTTGCCCGGCATGGTACCATGGAAAAGTCACGCATTGGGTAATAGATGGCATGCCGGCGCGGCGGCCAACGTGTTAAAAACAAAGTCTCATAATAATTAACAAAAAGATAGACGAGTAATTTTGAGGTATTTTAATTGAAAGGTACCTACTGTAATACATAGTAGCAAAATAAAAATGTTTTCATTATAGGCTGAACCGTTATCTCAGCACCTGTTTTCTCTGGAGACTAAAAGATGGCGACCGCTAAGAACAAAATTGTCACCAATATTTACCAGTGGCAAATTGAAAGACATGTTTTCTTTGATTCTCGAATGCTCTGTTAATTTTGAGAAATACTTGGACACATTAGTAGCAGAAGGAAAGCCCATCGACTGCCGTGAATTAACAGCTCGATTCACGACTGATGTGATTGGTAGCTGCTCGTTTGGAATTGATGCAAACGCCATGTCGCAAAAGGAATCAAAGTTCCGTGAAATAGGAAGACAGATTTTCTATCCTGGCTGGAAGCAGATATTTAGGATGAGACTTAGAGAGTCTCTTCCGAAATTGTACACTCTTATAGGTTACATATTACCGCATGACGAAATGACTAAATTCTTCACAGAAATTGTATTAGATACGATTGAGTATAGGAAGAAGAACAATATTGTCAGACATGATTTTATCAATAAGCTGATGGAACTTCAAGCGCATTCTGAGAAACTAGGCGATATTGGTACGTGTAGGATATTTATATTTCAACGTGACAACACATTTATATATATTATCTAATTACTTTAACACGTTCCGGTCCACTTAAGTAAGCGTCTGCGAAGTTAGTACCTTATTTTCAAAAAACAAAACTTTTAGCAACAGTTCTATTTGTACCCGCAATAGTTTTACAGTTCCTGATAGGTTTCAGAAATTGTTCCGGCGAAATATCTAAAAAAATAGCATTTTAAAAATATGAGGTGCCAACTTTGCGTGGCATCATGCGAAAAATGTTATTTAAATCATCGTATTTTATAGTTTTCAAATAGTTCTATAGTTCTTGATAGGTTATAGCAATAGTTCCGACTGCGAAATATTATAAAAACAATGTCTAATCTCGAAACTGGCACCTCAAATTTCCATTAAAATGGCCAGAACTTTGGATTTTTCAAAAAATTTCATTTTTGGACTTGGGAACTAGAAACTTAAAGTAACCAGAACTTTTTTGTTTTTGAAAGTGATCCGTATTTTTCGGAACGTGGGGTTATAAAATCCTTTTTACTGCATTAAAGTATGTTGTTTAATTTGATAGTTATCCATTTTTAAATAAATAAGTACTTTTTGTTAAAATAAATATAAAAGGGGGTATAGTGTCGAATGGCTGATATTAACCTTTAGTAGATTACTACACATTAGCTAGGGAAATTTCATTCATATTATAATAAAAATAACCGGTATATGCACTTGCCCCGTTTGCGAACTTACCCCACGCAAGGGTAAGTTCAACCCCTGCGTGGGGTAAGTTCAACGGTATGATTTTTATTTGTGATCGAATCCATTTTGACCAAATAGACTAAAAATAAAAATATTGAATTATGTGTTATTCCTACAACATTTGAAATCTTAACATTTTGTCCTATTGGTTTGTGTAAGAAAATGACATTTTGCAAGCTAAACGAATAAAGAATGCGAAACAAGCTTACAATTTATTTAAAAAAATGGAATTTTGTAGAAATGTAGTTCAAGTGACATTAGTAATGAAACCGTATTTTTTAATTTCGACAATGATCATACAAGTAAAAATTATGTTTTGGTAGTACCACGAATTTTTTTTGAAATCGTATAATATGTATATGAAAACAGAGTTGAATTCATAATTGCACACATTGATGGAGCGTTCAATCATCGGTACGCTGCATTTTGCTGGTTTCTAAATCATTCTTTTAATTTCTTCCTATCTATTGTTGAACACCCAGTATATGGAAGTACATTGCATTAATATACTTTTAATTATTAAAGTCTAAAACGACATATTTATATTCTTTTACAGAATTAACGGACACATTGTTAGCCGCGCAAGCATTTGTATTTTTCGCTGCTGGATTCGAAACTTCCGCAGCAACGATAGCCAATGCTCTTTATGAATTGGCTTTAAATCAAAAACTACAAATTAAGGTAAGAGAAGAAATTAGAGAACATTACGCGTTGAACAATGGAGAATGGCCATACGAGAACATTAATGATATGCCGCTTTTGGACGCAGTATTTAAAGGTACGTTATATGTGAACCGAATGCAAATATATAATTTTGTCTTATATATAACGGTTGAAATAAAACATGGCCATCTGAGCAATCACGTTGCGATAAAATACCATCCTCTACATCATGAGGCACTTCCCGCAATAATAGGTATTTTAGTACATGCTACTCGAATCAAGACGTCTCCACTGAAAATCGGTAAATTTTTAAACGTTATATCTTGAAAACTAATTAAAATCGGGTGTAATACATTCAAGCTTAATAAATTCGTCTTGGAAGACACTATCACATAATCTGAAAAACAAAATACATAGTTCCGTTTAAGAAATAAAACTTGACCACCATATCTTTTAAACTAATAATGTAAAAAAATTTTGTTCACGCCAAAACATAAATCCCATTTTACCGTACAATTTCTATATAAACAATTTTTCGTGTCATTAATAGTTGTGGAATAACGCGACTGTCACACTTAAACGCGGACACCCTGTATGTGGAGCCTCCTTTCCTACAGGGTGTCCCAGAACTAGATCGTATCCCCTGGAGCAGGGCTCGGAATTAACTGCTCTATAGCCAACACTCTCGCGATTTAGTCTACGTTCTACGTTCGCTCTAATTGGATAGTGTTTCTCGTTAATAATTCAAAAACGTAGCCTTAACCAACATTTTGGCAAAGGATAACATTGTTCAGAATCACCTCCGCAATCATCTCTTCAGGAGATTTGACCTAGTTTTGGGTCACTCTGTATATCGTTATTCTCGTTGGAAACGCTATTTCGTCATTCTTGATTTTCGTCTTATTTTGATCCCTAGAATCACCAAAAAATCTCCCACCTGTTGTCGAACACCCTGTATAATAATGTGCCGTTGGTCTTTGGAGAATCTACGGAAAATCTAAGAAGAGTATATTATAGAATCTAGACCAGACTTGGAAATTAACTCCACTTTTCGGCCGATTTTCAGAAATTACGGCCCCTTTCTCCAGTCATGCCTCTTGATTTCTGCAACGATCATAGTTCTCAAGACACTTCAGGTGTGTGTCATATCAATCGCGCGTGGCGCAAAAGGACTACACTCGTATCAATACGTTTCCACATCACCCATGGAGTGCGATTCATATACAGGGTGATTCTCTCGCAACGCAACACAAAAGCCGTCCCGCACAATGGAACCCTGTTGTTTTTGCCGGTAAAGAGACCCAGGGGCCATATCGCCGGACCCAAAACTGCTTTGTGTGTGTTTATGGCTGAGACGAAGATCAGAAACGGAACAGCAGGGGTTCCATTTTGCGGCACGGCTTTTGTGTTGCGTTGCGAGAGAATCACCCTGTAGCACGCGCCTGAGGTGTCTCGAGGACTACGGTTGTCGCACGGACCGAGACGCGCGACATGAGAAAGGGGACGTACCTTCTGAAAATCCTTCAAAAAAGCAGTTAATTCTCAAGTCTGATCTAGAAAAAAGTGGCGTGAGTGGTAAGATATCTCTTCCTCTACAGGAAGCCTATGTTACACGCAACTGTACACCTTATCTTTTTCATAGTCACAAATAAAATAATCCAACGACGTCATAATAATCATACCATCTTGGAAGTTTATTAATATCGTTGTTCGATTAAAACTTTAATCATGATAAAATGATTATTTCACCGATTGTACGACATAGGACACTGTTTTCTTGGAAACAGATATCATCGTATTCTTATTTGCTAGCCCCGTGATATGTAATATATATGTAGCATTTATTTTTTATTCACCTGTGGGTTACAAGAATTTTCGATTACATATAACTTCTACAACGCATCTTACACTAATTTATAATTCACTCCTTATTATTAAAGGATTAATGTTGTTATTATTTTTTAAACATAATTTCTTACACTATAATATTACTTTCTCTATAATTACACATTTCATAACTACACCACTCAAATTATACTAATCAGCGCCGGATTAAGGGGAGGACTGAAGAACGTTACAACCCGGGCCCCCATTTTGCAGCGAACCCCGTTATAAGCCTTCCATTTACTGTGTCAAAAAATATTCAATTAAATTTTGTCTACTGTTACTTCTTTTTCTGTACAATTAAACGTTATTTAATTTTATTTAAAATAAATTTCAATTTTTGAACCAAGTTGATTAACCAAGGGGCTTCTCTCTAAAAGGCCTCTTTTGAGAGTCTCGAGGCCTCAAAAAACATAATCCGGTCTTAATACTAGTAATAAAGCTTGTATTATTTGCCAAAAACTGTAATTAATTATGGATAACGGTTGTCAAACATAATTATAATAAAAAGTGTTCGACATTTGAGAAATATCGTATTTATAAATAAAATATTCATTTAGTTATTATTTTTTTGCAAATTTTTTGCTTTCTAGAAACATTAAGGAAGTACCCACCAATCACGATTATAATGAGAAAGGCAGAAGAAAATTACACTTTTGAAGATCTAAAACTTACAATACCAAAGGGCACAAGGATTTTCATCCCTTCATATGCAATGCAGCATGACCCTGAAATTTATCCTGATCCTGAAGTTTTTGATATTAATCGATTCACCGCTGATGCAGTAGCGAAAAGGCATCCCATGCACTACATACCTTTTGGTGATGGTCCCAGAAACTGTATCGGTACGTAGATAAATTGTAATATTTTGATGAAATTTTAATGAAATCTCCTCCAATTTTTAAGTTTACAAAATTTATATTTATTGACCCTTAGATAGCTAACCATTAAAATAGCAGTTTAATTTTAATATAAGTTTAATTTTAAACTCCATTTATTTTTATTTCCTAAGCTTCAGATTATTTCTTTAGATATTATCTTTTCAACGTATAAAACTCCTGATATACTGTTCGTAGATCTAGAGCACGATTGACTCAACATTCGCTGTTCGATGGTTAAAAATAGCCAAAAATTATTTTTAAATCGCTGACAATCGCTGTTCATGATACAAACATATCAAAAAAATTAATAATACAAAAATTGAAAATTGAAATTGTAACCTGAAAATTTTAAGCACTAAAAACTAAAAATTTGAAATTGTAGATATTCAGTATATAGAATATTTGGTTATAGATTAAAAACTTGAAGTTTTTAATTCAATCTGTAAATATAAATATGTAGAAAAAGAAAAAGAAGAATTTTATATTTCTGAATAATTGTTTGAATAATAATTTATTTCTTTTATATAAGCAAATAGCAACATCTGACAATATTTTTATTTTTTATTATAAAATATATAACCTCTGTACATTCTAATACAAATAGACATTAAATCATCTTTATTATTTCTAAATACACGCACTGTTACATATTTTTATTGTATTATTTTGTTTCTCATTAAATCTTACTATTTTTTTTTTGCAGGTGCACGTTTTGCACTCTTCCAAACAAAAATTGGATTAATAAAGGTTCTTCTTAAATACAAAGTCGACACTTGTGAAGAAACCCGACCGTATGAGATTGAACCACGTTCTTTCTTATTAGCACCAAAAAATACAATTACATTAAAAATGTCTAAACTAACTGTACTAGCGTAACTGTACTTATAAAATTATTCCAATTTTAGGATTAACTTACTTATCGTAACCAAGCGTAGAAAGTATTTTTGTAAGAATAATCAGCGAATAATTGTTTTTTGTAAACAAATAATACGTGCATAGGTACTTTTTCATTTGTTTTATTTAAAAATATTGATATAATTAATTTAATAACCTATAACCTATAAAGTTAATGCAACTTTAAAAATTAAATTTAAATAAGTATCTACAGAGTGTACATTTTATACAGTCGTAAGTTTTATTTATTTATATGTATATTAATAAAATATATATAAGAATACTAACCTGAAGTTAGACGTATAATTTTTAACCAAAAGGAAAAATATTGTTTGAAGAAGCATAAATAAAATTTTGAAAATAAAAATAATGTAAAATACTAAATTAAATTAAAAATATTCATGGTCCGTCTCCAGAGCAGAAACGTCAGGTAACTTCTTCCCAAATATAGAATTTCACTTCTCTCCATCTTTTTAATAAATGAAAAACTTAATTTATACCTGTACACGTCATGGCCACAAAAAAAGGGTAAGAAACTGTACTATTTTTTCTTCATGAACGCAAATGTTTGTACAGACGTCAAAAGGTTGTGTACGCATGAGAGAAACGCGCGAATTTTGAATATTGATAACTTACAAATATTTCAGTTTTATTGGTGAACTTGTAGAAAAGCTACCCCCACTCAAATTTCGATGATTTGTAAATATGTTGTAAAATTTGTCATTTGTAGCAATTTGTTTCATTTAAGCTATATGTCGGATTCGATTATTTTGCGAGGTATTTGCGAAAGAATATTGCTACTGCTACTACAGCGAATTCTGCCTGACATATGCGCCCGTGGCCGTGTGTGAACCGGCTCGCTTGCCTACCGTTTCTGTAAGCAGCACCCTATGGTCCAGCTACTATTCATTCAATGGGTGAACTGAAATACATAAATTGAATTTCATTGAATTTCACCTGTACGTACATACTGGGTACAACTCGCCACCGCGAAGATGGTCACGCGATTAGTGCGGGCCCCAACCTCGCTATGGGATACAAAGGAACTGGCGACAATGAATCCCTTGACTGCACCATGAAGACACACAGAGTCGTTTCGGCCCGGGTAGGTTCCCGCTGGTACGTGACAGTACGGACCTCTTTATGGTGCAGTCAAGAGGTCCATTGTCGCCAGTGTTCCTTTGTGTCCCCTAGCGAGAGGATCACCCGGTATACGTCTGCGGCTATGTGTGCGTCGGCAAGCGACCCTCGCTTATCTACTGTTTCTATCAACAGTAACACATGGCCTGGCTACCGTCCATATAACGGGTCAGCTAAAATTCAAAATTAACTACTAATTTCAATACTTTTGACATTGGACTTACGTGGCCGGCCGCCTTTAGATGGCCGGAATATTAATGTGATCTGACCTAATCTAATGTAGACATATAAGTAACGAGAAAAAAATTATATTCGGTAATTATTGAGATTAGGTTACACCTCACTGATTTTGATGAAATTTAAATATATTGTAAAACTCAACATTTTGAACAACTTTTTCCTATACATATAACCGCCGCTCGGCCTTAGTTTTCGAGATACTTTCGAAAAACTGTCGAAACTAGCGCATTGAATTCTGGCCATCCGTGTGCGTCCGTGACAACGTATGCATTAGTATGGGATCGCCGCTTTTCTACTGTTTCTGCAGGCAACAGCACGACGACCGATGACCAATATATACCTTGTGTACTTCTGCATTCATGATTTCAATGTATCGTAGCTATGATGGCAGCTGGGAATTTAATATAGCTTAACCTAACCCAATCTACTCTAACTAATCAATGAATTAAGTTAGGTTAGGGTAAAGTGATATTCTGGTCGCCTGACGGCGACCAGACACACATATTGAGATTCAAAATCATGAAAATTAGTTAAATTTAATTTTTAAGCCCATTCGTAATATATGTATATACATTGATGTCGGTCGCCGTGCTGCTGCCTGCAAAAACAGTAAAAAAGCGGCAATCCCATACTAATGCGTACGTTGTCACGGACACACACGGATGGCCAGAATTCAATGTGTTAGTTTGAACAGTTTTTCGAAAATATCTCGAAAACTAAGGCCGAGCGGCAGTTATATGTATAAGAAAAAGTTGTTTAAAATGTCTAATTTTACAACATATTTAAGTTTCATCAAAATCTGTGAGGTGTAACCTAATCTCAATAATTATCTTATATTCCGTCAACATTGGTATTAATCATTGTACGCTGAGTTGCGTTGATTCTGTCGCGGCGTGTGACACTAACACGTATTCACGCCGGAGAGCCGATTGGCCAGGGGTACGCGAAGCAGGGACTGCAGCCAATCGACTGGCGCCGTAAATATGTGTGAGAGTCACACGCCGCGACAGAATTAACGCAACTCATCGTCAATGTGCACCTCAAGATTGTCTGTCGTCCGTACTAATGTTGACAGTATTTTATTTTTTTTTGTTATTTATACGTCTAGGTTAGGTTAGGTTAGGTGTAGGGGAGGGTGGGTGGCCTTTTGGGGTGGAAGGGGTTGTGGTGTACCCTGCCGCCTCGGACGAAAGGAGCCCGGACCCCGGTCGGACGGGTGGTGAACTCGTTCTCAATCGGGGGCCCTTCTCCGTCCGCCCCTGGGGGGCCGGGTGACTCCGGGAGGAGTGTGGTAATCCCTCCCACGTGGGGAGTAGCGCTGGCCTCCCCTCGGAGGGGGAGGGGTGCAGCGGGGCCGAGGGAGTCCCCCTGGAGGGTGGCCGGCCACGGCTCATCGCAGCCCACAGGGGAACGACTTGGCGGGCTGCAGGCGCCCTGCCAGGGCGCCATTGCACGCGGACCCGTGGTGCAGCCGGCACCGGAACCCGGCGGAGCGGTGACAAGCGCTCGGTCTTCCTTGCGAGCGAGCGGGGGGTTGCTCCTCCCCGAAGCCTGTGGGGAGATTGAGGCGCGGGGACTTCTGGCGGTACGGGCTGGGGGGCCCGGCCTCTATTGCACGCAGTCCCTCGCGATGAAAACTGACTCCGCCCGGTGAAGGGCGTTTTTAGCGTGCGGCGGGGGAGGTTCCGGAGTTATATCACTCAGATCCCGGAGCCTCCCCTGAATGCCAGAGGAGGGCGCCGTGGGGTTTTAGTCAGTAGGAATCTGACATTCCCCTGCCGCCCTCCCCCAGGGGACGGTGGTCTTATGTAAGATTTCTCCACGATAAAAAAAAGGTGTAGGGGGAGGGTCAAAGGTTAGACCCTCCCCCGAGATGGGGCCATGGATGGGAGGGTCCCGGCGTGTTCGTCAGAGGTCCAGGAACCCTCCCTATAGCCCCAGTGCAGGTCATCGTGGAGGTTTTAGTGGGTAAAAATCCCACACTACTTCCGGCTCCTCTCCAGTGGGGCTGGAGGTGTCTTTTCGAAGATTGGCTGTAGTTCCGAATAGCCCCGGTGGCTGATCGACATGGGCTTTGGAGGGGGGAGAGGGGGGAGGGAGAAAACCCCAAATATCAAACGGTATCCACATCAGACCAGTAGTTCCGGAGATATTAATGAAAAACTTTCGCAGAATACATAGAATTTTGCCTATACAGACATGACTAACACAACCATCCCCGCTGTAGAAACCGTGGTCGTCAAGCGTCAAGCAGTCGATGGCACAGTACGGGGTCTCGACCTGGGTATCTACAGGGTGTCGTATATATATAAAGCGCATTATTTTGTAAACTGTGGTTCACGTTTACATTAATCTCGTCGTTTTACTCGTTTTGATATGCTGAATACGAATATGATTTTTGTTTTTAATGGAAATAACAAGCTGTCGAAATATTCGCAAACAACTTTACACAGAATTTTACCCAATAATGTAAGGCATATGTAAGGCGAATTTGCCAGTTATACATATATGAACAGAAGGTAACACTTTGTTCGTCTACGAATATCAAACCGTAGTAGGTTAGGTTAGGTTAGGTTATATTCTCCGTGGCGGGGGTGCCGGGGAGGGGCAAAGCCTAAAACACAAGAATAATTACTTTAAATACAATGGTACAATGATCACAACTGAATGAGACACCCTATAGATAGTCGAAGCTCCCTACTGTGTCATCGGCTACTTGACACTCGACGACCACGATTTCTACAGCGGGGATGGTTGTGTTAGTCATGTCTGTATAGGCAGAATTCTATGTATTCTGCGAAAGTTTTTAATTAATATCTCCGAAACTACTGGTCTGATGTGGATACCGTTTGATACTTGACCCCCTCCGCCGGGGCTATTCGGAACTATACCCCGAAGATTTCCTCCACGTAAAAAAAAGGGTTAGGTTAGGTGATATTAATATTCGACCGCGCGAGTCGAATGTTATAATTTGATTTTTCAGTTCACCCGTTGTATGAATAGGAAAGACCAGAAACAGTAGGCAAGAGAGCCGGCGCACACACGACCGCGGGCGCATATGTATAGGCAGAATTCGCTGTAGTAGTAACAATATGCTTTCATGAATATCTCGCAAACTAATCAAGTCCAACATATAGCTTATTGGGAAAAAGTTGCTTAAAATATCAAAGTTTACAACATATTTAAAAATCATTGAAATCGAAAGGGGAGTAGCTTTTCTACAAGTTCGCCAAAAATATTATAGTGAAAGATTCTTCTTATTGATTTTGGCATGGCAAATCTGCAATTTTCATGATTACAATCTTTTTAAAATACTCTGTATATTTTCTATGAGAATTAAAAGATATCTGTTGGTTTGTTGAATAAATTTGCTGTTACATAATTACTTCAAAGTGTTAATATTGTATTATATTATAATTAAATAAATTTATTATATATGTCACTAAACTTAACACATACTTAAGAAATTTACCACATTTAATAAAAAACTAAAGTGTGTATTTAAGTGGAATTGTACACTATTTTGTTTACAATATGTCTGCAAAAGTCACTCTTAAGGTGTCAGTTACAGTGGACTATCACTATACTGCCAAAAGTTTTTCGCCCCTACCACTCTGTTTGCGGCAATATAACGAGAATCTACTGTATTACTAATTAAAAAGAAAAAAAACAGCACGCTTTCAAAAAGCTTTTACTATATACTTTAACAGTGTACTTTAAAGCCCCGTAAGTATCTTTACGATATTATCATTTATTGAAGTAAGTACCTATATTGTTGTCTTTCTACGTTAAAATAATCTCGTCATTAAGTACCACTGGGCTCGACGTTGGTAAATACTGTATAAAAAGAAAGGTGATAGTATCTAACTAATTTTTGGCATGAATATACCGAATACTGTCTGTTCACATTAGAAAATGTCTTCGCCATTTTGCGTTAACCTTTCCACATGACGTTTTATAACGTAAATTTCTTTAGATTCTAAAAATTATATTATTGTTTGCAGTAAGATCGGCGAACTACGAGTAGAACGTCAACACAGACGTGTGGTTTCCACGTATTAAAAGAGTCGGTGGCATGTCTTTAGTTAGAGCTTCCAGCCATGCCATGTAAAGCGGAGCTGATACTGCACCCTTTCGTGGCATTGGTAGTGACCTGTAATTTAAAAATTCATGATGTTTGTTTTTTAAATTGTTATTTCACTACTATCAAGCTTAAATAAATTAAAAATCAACAGAAGCTATGGAAAAACTGAGAAACTCCGGACGATTCTTGACTCTCATGTACAGAAAGATAAGGACAGCGCGATTAGTTATATAGCCATGCTGTCATAAAACAGCTCTAATTTAGCGATGACGCAGTTCAAAGATTTTGAAGTGAAATAACAATATTTTCCTACGATTCATTTTTAGAAATATTCTTTGTACAATTGTACAGCGGTGTACAGAGCCCGATTTTGCAATTTGGACTTTTAAACCTTATACAAAGCATGTTTTTAGAGAAGAAACTTTTGTATAGTTTTCCCAAAAGTGTTTTGTACTACGTTCGGTATATTTCTCTTAAATATCATTATCATAATCATTACGCGTCTTTCTCAGAATTTTGTCCGAATAAAGTGAATTACTTTTTCGTGTTTCACTGCTATTTCGATAGAGGTGCTAGTCAGTGCCGGTTTTAGCAATATTGGCGCCCTGGGCAAGATTATCGTGGCGCGCATTAAAATATATGTATATAGGTAAAAAACGCGTCAGGGAAGATGTAGACATAAATGTCGCAGCATACATAGCATATATGTATTATACATATATGAGATGTAGATAGAGAGAAGAGACAATGAAAAAATATCGATATATTCGCATACTAGGAACACCGGGCTGCGGCGCCCCCTACAGATCTAGCGCCCTGGACGATTATCGGGGAGACCCCCCCCCCCCCCCCCCCCAACGCCGGCACTGGTACTAGTGTCACCCCTGTTGACCCTAAAATAAGTTTTAACTTTCCTTATAAAAAACAAATTTATCTTTTTTTAATTTTCTTTTTGAAATTCTACAGATACTTTTTTTGTAGAAGAGTTTTGTGAGATAAACATTAGTAAATATTATAGAAATAGAAGATTATAAAAGTATCATAGAAAAAGAAATAATTAAAATAGCACTAATTGTTTACATAAATATAAATACATACATTACAACCAATGTAGACTGACTGGAGTTTTCTAGTAATAGTTCTCTCAATCTCAACTGTCTGTGTGTTTTGTCTTTTAACGTTTGAAGTTCAAGATCCGTCACACAGCAATCTATAATAAAAAGTTAAGCATCAATATAACAAATTTATATTGAAACTTACTTAAAACTAATTATTAGTTAATAGTTTTGAGCTTGAAATTAAAAAATGTGTTTTATTATTTTACCTGTATCAGCAGAATCGTTTTTTCGGAAATCAGATATAAGTTTATCAAATAAATCTTGTGTTTCCTGCTTTGGTTGAACACTGATATCATCTACCATTTTTAAGCTGGTATATTTTATTCTGAATTTCGCCATTATCTCGGCCATCCTAGAAATTGCAAAAATAATTATCTACAGTAAAATTGTGTTGATATTTTAAATTTTACTATTGGGAATTGCAAATTTGAAAATAGAACGATCAAACATAATACATTGGCGTAGCTGGTTAGAAATCCAGGTGCCTCACCCCCCAAAAAACTGTGGAATATGCCTTCACCATTTAAAAATTGTAAGATACCAAAGATCTGAAATTCTAAAATACTAAAGTCCTAAAATTCGAAAATTCTAAGGGTAGGTGTTCATATGAATGAGAGAAGCTATCGATAACAAGTGGACGCTGTGCTAAGTTATTTTCAGCCGGTTATTAGTCACTTTCCATAGTACTGCTTACAAATGGATGCCGTGCTATATAACTAACTACAAATTAATCAGTTGGGAGTAACTTTTCGTGTCTATTTGCAACAAATACTATTGACAGCTTCTCACGCGAATTTTACTCCCAAGTACAGTGCACCGATGACAAGATGTCCCATGAGACAAATGCAAATGCGTGCTTCTCATGGGACATCTTGTCATCGGTGCACAGTACATATCTATCTTAAAATACTTGAAGACCTTGATTTAAAATAAAAAATTTTGTTTAATAATGTTTGTTTAACCCTGAACAGCAGAGTCTAGGTCAATCGAGTTCCAAACTTACAAATCATATACAAGGATATAAAACTAAAGTTAAATGTATAATTTTTAAACAACAACATCTTATATATTGGACGAATAATTTTCAAAGAAACAGTATAAAATTTAGAAGATAAAGATAATATGAAATACAAAATTTAATTAAAATTAGGGATTTCTCCATGGTCCGCCATCCGAGAATTAATACTTACTCTTTTTCTTGTGCCACAATGTCCTGTTTATGATTCGCCAGTGCGAAGATTCTCATTTTACAATGCTCCCAGTTTGAACGTGTACTGATAATATATGGTAAAAGAATCGTCAAACCTGTCGAATACAAATTTCTGCCACTTACAAATGAGCCTATATTCTTGAATAATTAAAGTGCAAACAATTGGGATATTAAATGTAAATGTTTGAAAATAAAACAATAAAAATTTATATAATATAACATTTCAATGTTTAAAAGTATCTTTCTTTGCAAATAATATTATTAGACTGTGCATATTTATGCAAATATATTTTCTTCTAAAAATGTGTTGAAAAGTGTTATTGCATGATGCAAATTTTATACACTTTTTACCTTCGGAATATTTTATTTTACTTTTTTATATTTAGCTTACATTTAACATGTATTTTTAATATTTCAAATAGTCTACGCGTATAATATTATTTGCATTACTGATGATATTTTAAAGTTAGATACCTGACTTTAATTTTTAAATATTAGAAAAAAAGTTGGTCAGTATCAAGTTATGATTATTTATTTGAAATTCATATTGAAATCTATGACAAATGCTTTTTGTTTAATAACATAATTAATAAAAAATCAGCCTAATAAAAAATGATTTACAATTATTAATATTTAAAATGAAGTGAAGTTTTTTGATTAAGTACCATCAGTTTTGATTGATAAGCATCCCAATTATTCGCAGACGATTGTAAATATTTTATGAATTACCTCCATCATCATATAACCACCATACGTCAATAGTACCAGTTTTATGTTTCTTCTGGAAAATAGCTAAACGTTCAGGAACAGCTGTCATTGCGTGTCGTTTTTCCCTATAAAAGCAAAATATATTTAAATATGTTTGATTGAATATTAGTATACATATGTAAATGTAATCATAATTATTGAAGAAGTTAAATGTATCATTATATAATTATTAAGAGAATAATACGTTTAAAAAAGAGGAATAGGAGTTAAAAGAAGAAGTATTTTAACAATAGATTACGTACATTTCTTATGTAACTATCTCTACGACAAGCATCAAATTGACGCGTGGACGAAACCGCATACTGTCTTTAAAAAACAACTTATTTTCTTTGAAAATAAAATATTATACACTATCAACTTATAATTAAAACTATGTAATATTATATATTTATCTAAAATTTATAATATTTAACGGCAAGACGCAGGATAATATCATAAACAGTTGCGTCGAGTCAACAAATTCAGATTTGAGATATTGGTTTTGAAGTATCTCCGTTGCATTGTTTGTGTTTACTTTTGACGTTTTTTTTTATGAATTTTTTTATTACATTTATATTTATTACTGATATAATGCTTTCATAAGTAAAGCCGATTTACAAGAATTAATATCTCAATTTACCATCGCGTCAAATTGTCGAGTATCCGTAGAAACAGGTATACTACATAAAGATTTTCGAGATTAGAAGTCCCAGAAGAAACAGAATCTGAATACACAAGGTATTCGATAATTGCTGGTACAAGTGAAAAGAGGGTGATCCTACATGGAAAAATAAGTCGAAAATATAGAATAAAATTTTTTCATATGAGGCTTTGTTTTCGCAAAAATCGACTTTTAATTTTCACCGGGTACGTGTGCATTTGATCATGTCTCGTTATAACGGATCTCAGTGTAGTTCGTTGCCTCGATTGAAGTTTCTGTTGATCAACACATCCAAGGTCACGGAAATGTTAATCTTACCTATTACCTTACTATCCTATCTTTATCGCTATACACTATATGTAGAAATTAGGCGCGTTCGTCTTTCAAAAATTTTCAAAATTGACTTGACGACATATGGCACTCAATGCCCTTTAGGGTGTTGGTTATGATGCAAAAAAGAAATTTCGAAAATTTTAATTTCCTGTGTCTCCAGAATTCGATTGAAAATTCGAAAAACTGCTAGAATAGGCAACCCGCACGACAGGTCTTTTCCATGCAAACTCGAAACGTGAGGTAAGCCCAGGTGACTGTTTTTGGTCATTTAGAAGTGTACTCCGGTGATGGAAAGGGTTGACACATACGCAACAGCGCTCCCGGAATAGCCAAAATTGCACACATTTAAGGGATTTTGGGTGGTACAGTAAAGACCTGTCGTGCGGGTTGCCTATTCTTACGGTTTTTCAAATTTTCAATCGAATTCTGGAGACACAGGGAACTAAAATTTTCGAAATTTCTTTTTGCATCATAACCAGCACTCTAAAGCCGAGTATCCACCTGTATCAAACGCCCGTATCGTATCACCGTTCCGAACCCTTTTGAATAGGCAGACGTTGCCTCGTTGCATGCCACGGCGTGCTACTGCTCGGACAATATTTCTTCGTTTCTTGAAAGAAACTCCTATAGGCGAGAAGTTTCGATTTCCTGCATGCTGTTTCTTTATTGTAATTGTCCTAACCATATCGTGTTTGGTATCATTTTAATCAGAAAAACGTCACAAATATCTTGGTAAAAGTTTTATAAGAAAAAAATGAAAAATAACAAAGTTCAGTCATTGCATTAGTATTATCTCACTGATATATCCGATTCCAGATCATATTATCTCGAGCCTCAAGTGTCATGTTTCCACTTGACATAGCATTTCGGGCCTTCGCCTGGGTATGTTGTTTTTACGTTTCAAGTGGTCTCCGAACCTATCCTTTGAACAGCAAGAAACCGACAATTTTCGGATCGGCCCGTTCCTTCACCTCCGTATCACAGCCCAATAGAACTTTCGATACTCGGCAACGGAAAAATCTCTGGAAAATTAACATTGTCCTTTTTCAATAATCACAGAGGTTCTTATTAACATTGCTCTTTTATGTACAGCGTATCACCGAAGATAATTGATCTGTTTAAATATATTTAGACGATAAAATTTGTCTAAATTAAATTAGATTAAATTCATAAATAATTTCATCGATTTTGAAATGAATCCAATAATACCGCAAGATTTCAAATAAATTGAAACCCAAGTGACGGTACGAAACGCTATGTCAAGTGCAAATGCATAAACCTTTCCTTCGATGCAACGGCAAAGAATCGACAAATTTTTCGGATGGGTCCGTTGCCTCCGTTCCTTTGGAACGGCACGCAGCAAAACGAAACTCCTCGCCTGTAGTGGCCCAGTCCTATTGCCGAACCGTTTCTATCAAGAAACGAAGAAATATTGTCCGAGCCGTAGCACGCCGTGGCATGCAACGAGGCAACGTCTGCCTATTCGAAAGGGTTCGGAACGGTGATACGATACGGACGTTTGATACAGGTGGATACTCGGCTTAAAAGGCATTGAATGCGATGTGTCGTCAAGTCAGTTTCGAAAATTTTTGACACGAACATTCCTAATGGATATGTCAAGTGCGCGCGTACCCAGCGAAAGAAGTCGATTTTCTCAAAAACGTAGCCTGAAACAATGACAAAATTTTATTCTATATTTTCAACTGATTTTTTAATGTAGAATCATCCCCTTTTCGCTTGTACCACCAGTTACCGAACACCCTGTATATTTGTTTCGTTAATTCGGGTGGGGGGGCTTCTATGTGTGCGAGACTTGTTCATAGATCTGTGATGGATACCCGGGGGCTTTTCCGAAAACCTGTCAAATTGGATTTGACTGAAATTTTGCAGATAATATTTACGAGAAAGATTTTTGGCGACTCAAAAGTTAAGATTTAAAAATGTTGCCGTTCGCCTTTTGGTGACCGTTTTAAACAGCTTTGAACCTAATTTAACTTATAAAATACGATATACAATATTCGGGATGTGGTTAAAGGTACAGGATGTCTCTTAACTTCTGTAACACCCGGAAAGGGGGGTTGCTGTGGTGAGTTTGAACAAGTTTTTTGTATTTGCTCGGTATTTGAATTATTAACGAAAAACACTGGTCAATCAGAGCGCGCGTAGAGCGCGGGCTGAACCACTGAAGTGTTGGATATGTTCTGCATTCGAACCGCGGTTGTGATCAAATGCATCGGCACCATGTTGGTACAATAGGACTCATTGGGCAAAAGTTGTATCAAATAATGAATAAAAAAAGAAAAGAATAATAGTATCGAATTATTAGTTGCTTATGAATAAAGTAATGAATCGTTATTCATATAGAATGAATAAATCGAATTGATCCAACACTTTTATTCGTTGTTTGATATGGATATTTATTGACTACAAAGTATTTTTTCAGTCCATATCAAACAACGAAAGAAAGTGTTGGATCAATTCGATTTATTCATTCTATATGAATAACGATTCATTACTTTATTCGTTGTTCATGAGCAACCAATAATTCGATACTATTATTCTTTTCTTTTTTTTTATTCATTATTCGATAAAACTTTTGCCCAACGAGTCCTATTATACTGATGTGGTGCCGATGCACTTGATCACGACCACGGTTCAAACGTAAAGCATACCCAACACTCTCGTGGTTCTGCCCGCGCTATACGCGCGCTCTGATTGGCCAGTGTTTTTCGTTAATAACTCGAAAACGAAGCCTTAACCAACATTTTGGCAAAGGAAAAAGTTGTTTAGAATGACCTCACCAATCATCCCTTCACGAGAATTCCCCTAATGATTTACCCTGTATTATGAAATGTAACTAATCTTAATCCTTACATTAATTTCTCGATCGTATGTTTCCGTTTGTGCTTCAGGTGTTCTCGAGCACTTCCGTGAGTTGGTGAATCCCTAATTATCTGTGGTCCATCGATAGACACGTATTGAGTGCCTGAAACATCTGATCAAAATTAACATTAATACTTTGCATTCAAATATACAGCAATGAGTGTCTCTGCTTTATGCTTCAAAATTGTACAACATCTCTGAACTCAATTGTACAAACTATATTTTGTCGAATATCTTAAAAATTACTTGTTGCAGAATAAAAATTTAAATCAACAATTGATATAATTGTGGCTGTAGTTCCGAATTGCCCCGGTGGCCGATCGATATGGGCTTTGGAGGGGGGAGAGGGGGGGAGGGAGAAAACCCCAAATATACAACGGAATCCACATCAGACCAGTAGTTCCGGAGATATTAACAAAAAACTTTCGCAGAATACATAGAATTTTGCCTATACAGACGTGACTAACACAACCATCCCCGCTGTAGAAACCGTAGTTGTCAAGCGTCAACCAGCCGATAACACAGTAGGGGTCTCGACCTGGGTATCTACAGAGTGTCCTATATGTATAAAGCGCATTATTTTGTACACTGTGGTTCACGTTTACATTAATCTCGTCGTTTTACTCGTTTTGATATGCTGAATACGAATATGATTTTTATTCTTAATGGAAATAACAAGCTGTCGAAATATTCGCATACAACTTTACACAGAATTTTACCCAATAATGTAAGGCATATGTAAGGCGAATTTGCCAGTTATACATATACGAACAGAAGGTGACACTTTGTTCGTCTACGAATATCAAATCGTAGTAGGTTAGGTTAGGTTATATTCTCCGTGGCGGGGGTGCCGGGGGAGGGGCTTTGCCCCTCCCCCGGCCTAAAACACAGGAATAATTACTTTAAAAAATTGAAATTATTTTATCTGAGGCACCCTATAGATACTCAGGTCGAGACCCCCTACTGTGTCATCAGCTACTTGACACTCGACGATTTCTACAGCGGGGATGGTTGGGTTAGTCATGTCTGTATAGGCAGAATTCTGTGTATTCCGCGAATGTTTTTAATTATCTCCGAAACTACTGGTCTGATGTGGATACCGTTTTGTATTTGGGGTACCTCCCCCCACAAGGGGCAATTCGGAACTATGTCCATAATTATAAATGACAAATTCATATATGTATATAAACAAGTTAAAAAAAAGTAATTTATTAAGATAACTACGCTACACTTGATAATTATTTGTTTATAATTTAATCATTTATTTTCACTGATATTATGATAAATCAATATTTGAGCTATTTATGAAACTCGTCACAAAAAATATAACCCGTAATTTAACCGTACCAGTAGTGAATTAACATTAAATACATACGTGTATTAAGGTGAAGCGAGAAATAAATTTTACCTGATAAAATTCTAATAGGGAGATATTGTTTCTTATTTTGTTATATTATTATATTATATATTATATATTAGTTTTTTTTTTTTTAATCAGTTAATACTTTCTGTCTCCACGGCGGAAGATCTCGCAAGACACTTGTGGATGTATGAAAGAATGAGAGAAAGAGAGAGAGTAGAGGGAGAGACGTTAAAATTGCTCAACGGACTAGGGGTGAGAAAAGGACTGGAAGAGAAGATTGAAGAGATGTTACAGGATAGTCCAATCCACGAAGCATGTGAATATGGTAGAATTTACGGGAAGGAAATCTCCATATAGAAGATGCTTGGATACTGAGCTGATGGTTGCACGTTGTATTTTTATGTACTTAAGGATGTATAATTATATAAGGTTATTAGTACTAATAAGATTAAGTCTATGCTACGAATATTTGAATCCGAAAACATAACTAATGTATGGATGATGTATGAATAAATAAATAGTAATTTAATTTACTTTCTGTTTCTGCATTTTAATTAAAGATTTGATATTTTTTTCAGCTTTTGAGTTTTTTTTAATTTTCGGAGATTTAATAGTAATTAGTGAAATAATTTCGTCGTGCCAATTTTTTTCTGTATAAAATATATTTGTATAAATAAAATGATAAATACCCATTGTTGGTACACTCTGAACTCTTGGAATCTGACTAGACATGGACAAATTGCTATCGACATGCATCAGAGTATTTCCTGTTAAATCGTAGCTACTCTGTGCTAAAGTACCGTGTTCATCGTCGCCATTTGCGGTTGAGACTTCAGAGCAGTCTAAACCTTCTGCAATTCGCAACATCGCTACGGCCAATTTCTGGTCAAATGCATTACTGTAATCAATCGAAAATTTCATTATCAAAATTAAATAAGTATTTGCAATTTATTCAGTGTTTCACATTATGACCGCAGTAATTGTTATTTGGTACAATTCCCGTTCAATAATTCTCTGCTTCCGGGGCTCTATAGGCAAGTATTTCTATAGACTGGGAAATTATTTAGTGTCAATGGCATTTGTGCATTTTTCATAATTCATTGATTTTTTGGATATACATAGCTATGTATACCTCTATTGGTTATTCAAAAGAGGGAGTACGTAAGTTGTTGTTAAGAGGGAATTGTATGGCAGTAAATTATCGAGTGCTTAGTGTAATTGAAGTTGTGTTTATTATCCACTCTTCTGTTCTCAATTTTTCTGAGGTAGCAAATTGAAATTCTAAAAATGAACTGTTTGTAGATGTTTTCAATAATTAGAGCGATAATTAAAGATTCTCAAAATTATTTGAACTGATCCCCTAAGATAATTTAAAAAAAGATTCTCTGAAAAATCTTTGAAAATTCTCTCCGAAAATTGTTTAAGTGACAGCTGCAGAGATAAATTTATGCCCCCCCCCCCCCCCCCCCCCCCCAATACACACACACACAAGGGGGCAAGCACTGAATTAGAATTTCAATATTTGTTATAACAAATAACTATTTTCACTGCAGTAATCGACCTATTAAATATAATCCTTTTAAAATAGATGATTGATTCCACTATGATTTTTATTCACTTACTGAAGAACATTGAAATATTCTTGAAGATCCTTGTGATTACAAGTGGACCAATGCGTTTTATATCCCATCAGAACTACGTTTGGTGCAAGCTTTCCGACACCAGTTGCTTGCATTAGAGCTGATGCACCTCGTTCGAAATTCAAATCCTCCACTACATGGTAAAACGATTTGATACGTTGTTGATGTAACCATGCATAGCCATTTCTTAATCGTACTGATCGTAAACGATAAGACAGACGAGTCTGAAGAAAAGATAATAACAAAATTATTAACAGCTGTGAAGAGAATTATATTCTAATTGGACTTATCTACACACTGTATTAGCGTAATTTTATTATTACAGATAATTTCACTAAACACGCTGGTTGCAACGATGATTACTGAGAACCAACATTACGAATTTAATTTGGTCAGATAATAATTAAAAAAACAGTTGTAAATATTACTACTGTAAAATTTTACTAATAATTTGAAATAACGAACTGAAGCATCATTTTAGAAAATTAGTTCATTCTTGGTATGACTTTACCTACTGTGTCAGTCAACGTGTTCATATATTGTAAATAAACATTGTAACGTGGTGTTACGAGTGCCCTCCCCCCATGAACATTTTAAGCTACCGCGCCTGTCCCCGCACCGCCGCGTCGCCTTTTTCCCTTAAGGGGGTAGACACGGGTAACAGTAGCGCGTTGACATTACCGGCAAAAATGGGCCTAAACAGGGGTTTACGGGATTCGAGTATTCGTCCTTATATAAGATTTGGGGCTGGGTGAGGGCTTATTCGAAAGAGGAAGGTTCAGTGCAGTACGGTCAACTCATGTTTCAGTGGAATTATGTTGATGTTTAGTAATCCCCCCTCCCATACCAAATTCAAGATATAATCAGTCCCAATTGTGTAACACACCCTGTATGCTTTTATGAATGAAAAAACATTTATTTAAAGAAGCTAATAACTTTTTCTAAAATAATTCTCAGATTGCACGTTCCTTCGGTTCTTCAGAGTAGGCATATATTTTTCAGCAGCGAGGGGTGCTACGGTGCGCTATATAAAATCCACGCGTTCAGTCAGTCAGAATTTACCGGAGCGGGACAGTTCTATCATTTAGGTTGAAAGAAGAATAGCATGATCACCGTACATCTCACTCTAATACGCGCCAATGTTTCGCTTTCGTTCTTTAGATGTACCGTCGCGATGCCTCTGACGAGCGTTTGAATGTGTTTGTAAAAATATTTGAGGCGCTGTTGCCTTCCTAGATCGTGTTACGCGCACACTAGCTGAGAATTATACCTTTCAAGTTCGTAACAGACCACGCGTCAACGGCCTTAACCACTTAGACCAGGCCTGTCCAAGTAGGGGAAATTACTCCTGGAACACATGTTTTTGGTCCCCTTCCAACGCTGCTCCTTCAAGTAAGGTGGGACGGTTCTGACTACCGTCTCTCCGTCTTTCCTACCGTCTTTGGTATTCGGAACCTTCCCATCTTACTTGAAGGAGCAGCGTTGGAAGGGGACCTAAAACATGTGTTCCAGGAGTGGATTCCCCTACTTGGACAGGCCTGACTTAGACCATACCGGTACCCGTAATATCACCGAAGTCAAGCTAAGTGGGCACGGTTTCGCCAATAGATGGGTTACCGTGTGGTGTTGGCAACGATACACATACGTACACACGCACGCACACATACACGGAACACACACACAAACATATGGACTAAAAAGTATGGAGTATAGAAAAGTAAAAGTATGGAGTCATAAACTCACGTAAAATGTAAGACAAAGCAAAAATTCAAAAAATGCGCGGGGTTTGGGATTGGCAGTGCTGCCAACCCATCCCCATACGCGCGTGGACGATAGGGTTCGTTGGACAACGAGGGGGCAGAAAAGCCCCCAAAAAGTGCCGGCCCTTTTGTGCAGGGCAAAATTAGTGATAGTGATAGTAACAGACCACGCAAGTGGCTCCACCAGGCCCAACGAAACAACTGCTGTAATACCGACGTCCCGACTCGGAGAGGTCACGTGCCGGGTCTACCCCCTTAACTCTACCCTTCCCCAACCACCGGTATTGGAGGAAAAGTGCCTGAGCGAAGACCGGAGCAACCGAGCTGCACAAGACAAGCAGGAGATCCCCCGTTTCCAAAGACCGGCGAAGACCCAGACCGAGCGAGTGTCACTGGAGAGAACGTCCTGCAACTAGCGGAACCCGGCCAAAAGAAGCTACAATACGTCTCCGTGGCGCCACCTCTACGCCAGGCTCAAAGGAACCTCACCAAGCAGCCCAACGCCGATAAGTCTCTGCATCAGCCCTTTATCGACCCCGATCATCGACCAATCCCTAATCGATAACGATCCATTAACCAATTAGCCTCTGACCCGACCTAACGGCCCAATCCCCCCCCCTCAAAATTCCGTACGACAGGCTCGCTGTCGCTGCGATAGCGACGAGCGAGCATTAGAAATTTGATAGCGAGCGTACAATTTTGATTTCCGATATTCCAGGCGTTTAGATATTGAGAGCGATTTAGAGTATTATAACGATTAGTACTGAGTGTGTGGGAGTGCACGTGTGTCCAGCAATGTTGGTGAGCCCTTATTATTATTACCTTATTGTAAATTCTGGGTACGTTAACAGATACCTTCCACACGATTCACCTCATTCCCTTTTCGAACCCCAAAGGTCCCCTGTTCCCCGTTCGATCCCTTTGATCGCGGTTACGCAAGAACTTCCTCGAGCCCTCTACCCCCGAGATTCCTTGTCCCTGCATTCCCTATCCTTGCGAACTCCCCCGCGAAGCCTGCGACGGCCGGCCACGGTCGAGTCGCGAGTCTCCCGTCTATTATGAGACCCCTAGCACTCCCGCATTTCCCCTTTTCATCCGATTGCTACGAAGTGGCTGGCGCCCAACGAAGTATTGTCACCCATAATCGTATAGATCGTATAGAGTGCACCCACCAAGAGAGTCACAACATATTGTACAAGTATATCTGAGTTATTCGTTAACCACTTATTGTTATATGTAATAATCGCCGATTTCATGTTGTAATATTATCTTATAATTTTATCACAAGCTTTCTAGCAATTTATGCTTTTCGTTTAGTACCTTGGAAAATTAATATAGTATTAATGCTACTTAAAATTTTCTTTAACTTCGTCGTGCCCCGAGTGGTATTTATGATTGCCTAACAATTGCAAAATATAACTGACCGAGCAACCGATATCGCTCGCCTAAGGGATGCACAAATCAGCGATACGCACGCGAAAGCATATCGATTCAGGGAAATAACAAAATCAGGTCGATTCCTGAAGAGGAAGTGGACAACCCGATAGAAGGCCGCATCAAGCCAGGCCAAAATTCATTAAAACACTCATTTTAAATAAAGTTCTCTCTCGCTGTTCGCTCGAAGTCCGGCGAATACTAATTCTTCGACCATTCCCGAATCCTCAACCTCCCACAAGTAACTATAAACCTCGAGGAGCACAACAATTTCTTTTAGTTATTTAATTATGTTTTTGTACCTAATAGCTCCACAGCATTTAATGCGTTAATAACTTTCATTTAATTAAAAGTACACTAATCTGAATTCAATTGCTACATAATTATAGTATTATAGTTATTGTATAATAACTGTAAGAAATTGAGGTAATTCAAAATTCAGTTTCTTTAGTTTGAGTTGGAGATTTTAAAAGGTACAACGTGTCAAAAGAGTTACAAATATAGAATCATACGAAAGATTAGACTGGAGGCAAGTAAATGTGTTTATTTAATCTACATACCGGATACATTTCCCCGGAAATCAGTAGCGAGTAGTTTTTCGTGATGAGATTTGCCAGATGTAGTAACGCTGGCCTAGCTCCAGGTAATCCGCTTAGTGCCAAAATTTGAGGAGCATAATTTTTCACGTGTTCATCGATAGAATTCAATCTGTAACATTTAATTTCATTACGTGTGAGTACATTATAAGTAAAATAATATTATTTTATCTGAGGGGTGCTAAAATTTATCTAACTTAAAATTTTCTATTGAAATATGATCTTGTACATTTACAGAAAATTTGTTAATTGTATAGTAGTAAATAAAAATAAAAATATGCAAGACATTGGTTGATAATACATTTCAGCGGTATCAATAATCGCATTTATTGATTTATAACATCCATAATTGTTGAATGAATAAATAAATAATTTAAATTATCATATTTCTTGGTGTAAACAAATTTTTACATGTAGTTTGAAGAATATTCAAGCTTTATTTTCTTGACTTCATTGTCTTGAACAGAATATTTATTTTCTTAGGAGAAATCAGTCTTTTCCCGAGTGTTCCATAATTACTGAAATACCTCTATAATAGAATTGTATATAGGCTTGACTATTTAAATAGGATCCTTAATTGTACTATACACTTTAACCCTTCCCAATCCAATTTCATGTACATCAGATTTCTCACCAGATTCAATTTTTCAGAATATGCAAATAAAGTAATCGGACGTGATCCTATATCGCAGCGCAACAAAAATTTGCTATGTAGAAGGAGGTCCGATAGAGTATTGAAGGGAGTTAAAACACTTAAATATCTTTTTTATTTATGGTTTTCTGGAAAGGGTCCTCAGGAAAAATGATCTTAAAAAAAAAAATAATCTCGGCTTTGTATGTGACCCTTGGAATGGTATAACTTTTGTCCTTTGTAACAGAAATATTTAGGTGTTCCTATTTAAATGATCCACCCGTATAATAATCTCACCTGTATACGATAGAAAGAGCAGTTTTGTAGGTTTGTGCCTGAGTGCTACTGCCCCAATTAACATCCGGTTTCCGATAAACGACTATCAGATACAGTGCGAAAATAATTACAAATGTAACCAGCGATGTCACCCAATCAATGAGGAACATTATGGACACACATGTAATAAAACCAGCTAGTGACAGCCAAGTGTTGTAATACTGTGAAAACATATTTAACCTTGATTAATTATTTGACAAATATGTATGAATTTGGTTTGGGTATTGTTTATTATCGTATTACTTACTCTGAAGGTAGGCCGCCATCCAAGGGGTCGAATAAATGCCGCGTGAAAAGTGCAGAAATTGATTAAGGCATAGGACGCGAGATAGAAGTTCGAGATCAGAGGTGCTACTGCATTCAAATTTGCTGAAAGTAGAAAATATTTAGTACAATTGATTATTTAAGCGAAGTAAAATTGTTTGAAGAATATCATAAATAAACATCATTTAACCCTTAAACAGCAGAGATGCGATCAATCGTGATCCGAACTTAATAATTTTTAAGGGAACAATGTAAAATTTAGAAAATGGAAATAATATGAAATACAAAATTACGTTAAAATTGTGGCTCTCTTCATGATCCCCCGCTGAGGGTTAAAAATCTTGATTGATGAAATGTATTTATCGTATCATAGTGGGAAACTTATACAGTAAAACCTGGATAAATGCAACCGAGATTGGGACCCAATGGTTGCATTTATCCAAGCGAGGTGTCAAATCTCGGGTTACACGCGACGTCGGCCAAGCGTGAACGTAGAAAGAGACAGACAGTGGGGAAAGAGAGAGAGGCCCAATGATCAAAGGAAAAAGCCGAAACGTATCGATGTGACTAATACTAATTCAAATATAAAAATTGAATCAAATTAAATTGATCAAAAATTTTAAATAAGTTTTTATTATTTACCATTGATTATGATTTTCTTATAATCATTATAACGAGGGAAATAATACCACTATTTGAAATAGAATAGTATTTTATGTAGTAAATAAAATGCTTCATTGTCAGCAAAATCAAACAAGAAGCAATAAAAAAAAACAAAAAAAAATATACATATGTATACTGATTGAATTGAGTAACCTCCTCCTGTTTCGAAGTCGGTTAAAAAAGAAAAACCAATCAATTGATGCAATCATAAAAGAATTACAAATACATCAATTTTTAGAAATTTTCTGCGAATATATGTATCTGTTGGAAAGATAATTGTTATTTTATTCGTACCGATCAGAAGAAATAATGCTGCAACAAAGAATGTAAGAATGTAGCCACGATAGGGTTCACCATGTTTCCCGTAACCTTTACTAAAGTAAATCAATCCAGGATAAATTCGATCTCGTCCCAATGCTTGTATCAATCGTGGCACTGATAACAAATTTGTCAAAGCTGTGGAAAGAGTTGCAGCGAAACAACCGGCGTAGATGAATGGACCCCAAACTGACATAAGTTGCATCACCTTAAAATGAAACAAAAAAATCATTAACTAAAACCTTTTAACCTAAAAACTTTTGCACTTTCAATTATTTTAATAATCATTCAAGAGATATTTTTATTATTATTTTTTTTTGTTTACAACATAACTAACTGTTGATATTTATTTAATGTTAATGTGCTTTAAGAAAACGACACATTAGTTATGTACTTTGAGAAACGATATATATATATTAATTACATGCTTTAAGAAAAGATGCATTAAAGATACTGCGCGCTACCGCCACGTCGTGGCGAGAAAACGCTTCACTAACCATTACTATTCTTGATTTAAAAATTTCAAAAAATGTCTATTGCATCCTTTTTGTTCTAAGTATCTCATATATGTATAATAGATCAACTTTCATTAATTTATTATGCGGAATGTGCGTCTTCAATAAAAAAAATGTACGAAATAAAAATAAATTTAGGACTGTATCCATAAATTGCAAAGTGGTAAAAGATTTTTCAATTTATTCTGGCATTGAGAATTTTGTGCTTTTACGATACAATTACCAAGCATGGTAGACTTCCACAGGGAAAGTGGCGATATAGAGAAAGTGTCCCCAAGTATTGTATATAGAAGTCTAGTCTTATTATTATTCTAGTCCTATTGTTATTATTAATATTCTTAGATTTAATAATTAAAAGTTATATATATATTTTTTTAAATTAGCAATAGAAAAACATTATTTCAAGTAATATTTTTATGGTACACATAATGTACAAATTTGAGATTTTTAAATTAATTATTTCTATTTTTAATAATTAGAGCTTCAATACGCCCCAAAACAAATGGTCATTTTCATCGTGGCGTTCGTGTTAATATTAATATGTATTGCCAAAGTTAAAATTTTGAAAATTCCTGCTTTCTCTATAACGCTATTTACTCTACAGAAGCATATTTTGCTCGATACTGAACAATATTTTTGGGACATTCTTTATAATTAATGTAGGGATGTTATGTATGAGAGAAATAATTACTCGAGACGAATTTTGTGTTAAAATTATTAAAGAATGTCGTTATACACCGCACAATGTGCTATGTTAAAACGCTTCTCTTAAGACCAGATTCATTCTACCTCTCTCGATTGCATTCATCCTAGTATGTCCTGATATACCTATACTTGATGTCACGAGAGTTCATAACTGCGAAAAGACCAGTTTTCGTTCTTTTCTGCGCATTGTCGCTCTGATTGGTGATACTTCTAGCGGAAGTGGAAAGCGATTGGCGGATCGCTTTCCCCCACCATCGCTGCGTTCCCCCACCATCTTCCAACCTGCGCGCTTAGTTATGGACTCTCGTGACATCAAGTATACACATTCATAGCCTTTTCTCCGAAAAGAAACGCGTGCATTCTTCGTCCGATTACTAAAACTAAAAATCCACTCAACATCTTTCACATAGTCCCAAACACTCAACCCGGCACGCACTTTCTTATTGCACCGGTTATAAACACTCACGCATTCACATAGGCAAACGTTCGCCCCCACCCAGTAATGATTAAATAATTGTAAGATATCATACCGAATAACTGTTATGCAACCCATAATCGCAATTGACTTCTGGAATACAGCTTGCAATAGTGCCATTTAGACCAACATGGCCACTAGCATCCCTTAAGGCTGCTCCACCAGCGAAGACAACAAAGGTGACATAGCTGAACATTGAAATTAGCAATGCAAGTAGAGTTCCTATTGGTATGCTACTAGCTGCATCTTTCAGATCACCGGAGATATTGGCACCAGCTTGAATTCCAGTTACGGATGGGAAGAAGATTGCAAACACAGAGAAAAACGTTTGATTGCTGTTCTCAGAGAACCGATAATCTGGTCCCATGTTCTTCTTGAAAACTTCAGCTAAGAATTGAAAAAATGGTTTGTTTAAAAAAAGTTAAGATTAACTTAGTGGATTGAAAATAAAAATTTGTACTGACAACAATAACGTTTTTTTTTCTTTTTTTAATTTATAATAGATTTTTTTATGAAATACATTTACATTAAACCTTTGCATTTGCACTTACAGGAAAATCCAATAAATCCGTGTGCTTCTTGAGTTATGCTCTTCGGGCCCATGATAGTACCAATTAGAAAATCAAAAATAGCTGCAATAATGATGGCTATGAGAAAATTTTGTGCCTGAAAGGAATGAGATTTATTAAGTGACGAGTCTAAAGAAGATAGAAACATGGTGCACAAAATATAGCTCATTCAACCAATTAATATTATATTTTATAGGATGTTGTAAATAATTTTTAATGATAGTTTTATAAATATATCAAAATGTTCATGATTTAGAACATGAAATTTGTTTAAAATATTCGGAACAAAATGTATTTACGAATGTTTTGAAAGAAAATTAATTTTATATAATAATATAAATTTATACATACAATTTATATAATGAATATAATTAGTTTATTAATGAAACTTTTTAAATAAAATATAAATGCATTTTATATTTTTAACAATATTGTTTGTAATATAATAATTTGCTTGAATTATTGAACTTTTCATAATCAGTTAAACAAACGTAAATAAACAGTTTAATAGATTGAATTAATTTAACAAGTAGTTTTCAGTATTCGAATTTTAGAATAGAATTAAAATTTAATGACAAAATATTAAATGAACTGGACTATAAAATGCAATAAATGGAAATATCAATTATGCTATATGTATCATATTTTCTCCTTAAGAAATATAAGTAGGAGGAGTTCCCCTAGTATCGGACGGCACCTAGTATCGGACATTAGCTATATCTAAAACAGAGCTCGGCAAGATTTGCACTTTTCAGCCGATTTTCAGCTGGTTCCGCCTACCGCTATTCCCCTTGCCGCGACGTTCAGCGCGCGGCCTACAAACCGTTTGAGGCTCAGGAGCGTATCACTCGTGAACATATGCTGGCAATAGCTTTCCACCCCACCCGCGAGGTACTATTGTCGATTGTCGATGCGTTTTTTTTTAGTGGTTGCCAGCATACGTTTACGAGTGATACGCTCCTGACCCTCAAACGGTTTGTAGACTGCGCGCTGAACGTCGCGGCAAGGGGAATAGCGGTAGGCGGAGCCAGCTGAAAATCGGCTGAAAAGTGCAAATCTTGCCGAGCTCTGATCTAAAAGAACTGAAATGTGACAAAATTGTTTCAACCGTCAAACGTTTGTTTTATCCTTTCCTTTGTTTTGACGGTTGAAACAATTTTGTCACATTTCAATTCCTGTAGATATAGAATTGTCCGATGTCCGATACTAGGTGCCGTTCGGTACTAGGAGAACTCCCCCTACATGTTTGGTAGGGGTGTTCGGATACCCAATAATTCGGGTCGGTTTTGGATCGCAAATTTTTTTCGGGTTCGGGCGGGATCCCGAAAGTTTGTCCAGCACATAATATTCGGGTCCCTACTCATAATTTCAGGACTCGAACTCAACTCGTGATGCGAATTTCAATTACATCCGATTATATGTATACATACGATAACATATGAAAACACTTTCAAACGTACAAATTTTAAATAAATCTGAATAAGTTAGGCCCACTGTCCACGGAGCGTCATTGCATAGATGCGTCAATAAAGCGTATTTGACGTGACGATACGCCCTCGGTAATATTTTTTCCACGAAGCGTATACTAAGCGTACGCTAAGCGTAAAAGAACAGAAAAATGTTTATTTGATTTTATTTAGAAAGATGTCGAATGATGAGGATTGCAATCTATGTCGTGCGTTATAATACGCCTATCGACCGACAACGTCGTACGCCGGGCTTCGTGACGAAAGCATGCAGCGACGAAAACGCGACACTGACGCTTCGTGGACAGATGTCCATTGTTTTACGTTGTCGTGGCAATGAAGCGTACGGTAAGCGTAAATATCTAATACGCTTGCAACATATGTAGTGACGCCTCCGTGGACAGTGGGCCTTAGTGTCAGCTTTCGAATTAAGTTTCGAGTCTTAAGTCGAGTTCGGATCCCAAAATTATGAGTATCCGAATAAAATATACTGGACAAACTTTCGGTGTCTCACCTGACCCCACCCAATTATTATTACCCGCTCAGGCCTCAGCTTTGGGTATCCAAATTTTCAGATACTGGCACACCCCTATACTTCGTTCAACGAGACGAGTCGCCAAATCAAAACGAACAACTCCCTCGCTTTTCACGTGATCGGCCCTGCGACTGCGGTCATTGGCTGTCACATGTTACAACTCAGGGCCAAGTTATAATGGTCCCTTGCCGAGGGCTCTTGCATGCAAGGTCAGGCTTATCTTACGATGCGACGTGGGGATCCGGAACCCGTAAGTCGGCCCTGCTCTGCTCACGTGCACGTGTTTATATGTACTTGGTGACTCGTCTCGTTGAACGGAGTATAGGATTTGGTGAACACCACAGGTCACCAGCGTCCCATGCAGCGTTCAACATGTTACGGAAACTTCATCATTTGTTTTAAATTTGTTACAATTGAAAATAGATAAAACTAATACCTTCGATTCCCATTCCATTCCAATAGCACAGATCATGATCATAACGATTAGTGCAAGTACGCCCACAATTCGTACATCATTTACACCATTATCGATGATCTTCAAATTATGTTCTTTTAGCAAATCATTCAATGAATCGCAGAAACCGATGGTATTCATCGAAGCTGAGACTGCGTTAGCAAATGCAAAAACAATTCCCACTGATGCTCCGAATTCTGCTCCTAGGGTTCTTGAAATGATGAAGTATATACCACCTATAAGAAATGATAATTTATAAGTCGATGAATTAAATTATTCAATGGATAATGCTGGATCGTATAATTCTAAACGAAAGACTTTTGTATATCATAAAAGTATAGTAATGTTTGGAAGTGTCGTTGAAAACATAGAAAATAAAACTTAAATTTAAATTGTTATATATTTCAGAGGTTTGTCATTTGAGGGTTAATCTACGGCCAGATTAAGATTTCTTAGGCTCAAGACTATCAAACCATCGAGGGCCCCTTTGATTGGTAAACTTGGCTCATAAATTGAAATTTATTCTAAATAAAATTTAATAACATGTAATCGCGAAAAAGATAATGACCTACATAAAAATAATATTCAAGAAGAAATACATATAGGAGGAGAGAAGAGAGGGAAATTTGAAATTTCTTGTAATAGTAAATGGTAGGCTTAGAACGGGATCCCCTGTAGAGCAGCATCCAGGGCTAAAGCCCCCCTTAGTTCTTTTCTTAATCCGGCGCTGCGAGAAACCCATCATGCAAAAGTAAAGTATTAAATTGTGGACCGTGCACACCAGAAAACAGATCATAAAGTTTGTTTTTCAAATACTCAACATTTTACTTATTACGACTTTCATTGTTTTTCGTTTGGATTCTTCATTAGCTGCATATCAATTTATAATTTTAATACAAGAGCGTTATTTAAATTTTATTTTAAACACTAACCACTGTATTCTGAATACCCTGTATACTATTCTACTTAAATAGTTTTCATAAATAAGGAATATCTTAATAAATAATCTTCAGATATTTCAAGAAACAAAGTATTAACATATTGCGGTACACCACCGGCACTGCAAATTAAATATACTTGAATAATTTAAAAAAAAAGTAGAAAAATATTATTTTGATTAGCATTGTTATTATGTAAATAGAAAGCTTAAAGTGCGAAGTTTGGAAATTAACTGTTCCCATTATTAATAATTATTGCTCTAAACAAATACCTATTTTCACTGTGTCAATTAATATGTTAATTATAAAAAAAAAAACATAATGACAATTTTTAATTTTTGTTATTAGATTGTTTCAAAATACTATGGTGACATTCATGGAAAAACAATTTTCAACGTTCGATAAAGTACACGGTGCCACTCCTTTGAAAAAGGAAAAAAGAGGAACGACGAGAATGGGGGTTCTGTAACACACCTCCCTTTACTTCCCCATTAGTACTAATTGCGCTGAGGCTAAGCGTTGTGATGACGCAGACAGCCGCCGATATTCCAATAATGATGACACTCTGCAGTATGCCGGCCTGTGCCACCACCCACGACAGCCGTAGGAAAAGCATCACACCCCATATGTTCAGCAGACACGGTATGAGAACACCCTGGATCCATCCTAACTTTATTCCGGTATGTCCTTGCTGCGTTGTCCCAGCTTGACCAGCTTCTATATTCGGATCCTGAAATTTCAACGTTGCTTATCTTTATTTCTCTTTCATTTCCTGCCGGCCGATTGTTCCCGTGTTACGGTTTTAGGATCTACTAACGTATCCGGAGAGGAAGTTTTATGCTTTGGAAGGTAATCAAAAAGACGGTTTTGGAAGACGATTGCGAACACGGTCAATGACATCACCGGATTCGCTGCTTGCTGAGTAAACACTCGTTTTTTTTTTTTAAACGACTTATGTTTCGTGTAGTTTGTTATATTCTTCGGAGACAGATTTATTGGGGTAATAAGAAAACTATTTTAATAGGATGGTGAATAGCGATACAAATGCGATACAATGGTAATGATTTCAGGAGGTATCTTCTTTTATTGTTGAAGAGAATGCTTATTTAGAATAATATTTGTTATAATTTTGTAGAATATTTTTGAATAAAAAAGCTATTAAATATACACCTATGTTAGATGTGTAGAAGCCAAACTGATCAACTTCATAAAATAAGAAATAGAGAAAATGGTACATACTGTTATAATAGAAATAAGCTGTTATTATGTGTAATAGACAATAGATGATAGATGATAGATGATAGATTATAGAAATTATCCATTATTATTTATTATAGAAGTTATGCTATCATTTTTTTAAATTTTCCTTGGCGTTTATGAATAAATAATAATTACGCAGTAAATTATTTACAATGCAGATTTCAAACTGGAAGATACAGAATATATAAAAATAGATATATACAAAATATTGTTTATGTTTTTTCATATCTTGTATAAAGTTATGTAGTTAAATGATTCGATTATTGAAAGTATGAAATTTGTAGAAAAATAAGCAAGACAAAATGTATTATAATATTACTTGTTACGTAAATTTTAGGACAAAATAGACGTTGTAATTGTTATATAATTATTATTACTATGATTATAGATAACCTACTTAATATTAGATACCTACTTAACCGTCGAAACACTCAGTTTCACACGTAACAATTAATTTTTAATGCTTTCTCTTTTTTATATCTTTACTAAATTAAAATCACTTCTGTACTAATCTTGAAGGCATGGGATATATTTTTTATTTATTGCTGAAAGATGTCATAAATGCTTAACATTTATTAAAGTTTTATTTTTGTAGATGATCTATTTTTACACCATAATATAAATAAGTAGTTTTGACAATCCTTTAAACACCTTACCAATTGGAATTCTATAGATAGACTTTTTGGTGTCAGTAGTTATTTACTGAAAATTAATTAATAAACTTTTGATCTATAACTCATCGTCAGTTGAAATAATACAATTTAATGTACTACAATTGAGAGAACTTTAATAATATGGATTATTTGTTCTAATTTTCAGTTATTATTATAGGTTTTATTAATTCTACGTACTTAAACTAATTGTAAACGGTAAAACTAGGTAAACTATGGATGAAACGGGTTTGTCGCGGATTCGTCGCAGATTCGTCGCAAATTCGTCGCAGGGCACGTCTATTCCCCATACGTCGTTGTCGTCAACTGATTGTCGATTTTTTATGATCGGACACGACGCGGACCCCCTGCGACACCCCTGCCATTAGCAGTAGAATCTTGAATATTCTGGAATACATCTTTTATTTCCTACATTATTATTCAGAGCCGTCTTAACAACATGGTAGGCCCTAGTTAAGGTAATACACTAGACCCCTCTTACCAATGGAAACAAAAATGAGAGTGATCAATAAAATTAACATAGTTAATACAAACACAAATAATCAACACAAACTTTGAAAAATGTAACATAAGCCCTGAAAACCACAAATATTTTTTTTTCAATTTGGAGTTTCTATAATAATGGCACTCCTGGCAACTGCTCAGTATGTCCATACCTTAAGACCGTACTGTTGTTAACCCTAGAAAAATTAAGGATGTTTAGGTTAAATAACCTTGATAATATGAATTAATTTTTCTAATGTTTAATTACTGTTATTAACTTTAGAAACACTAAAGAAGTTGGGTTAGCTCTAGTTAGTTAAAAAATATTGCAAAAATTGCTCTATCGAAAAAATTTTCCGAAAATGATTGATTTTCACTTATGTATGTATTTAAGATGCATACTAAAAAGATGATTTTCCTGAAGATCATACTGAAGAAATGGTTTAGTACAAATATTATTAAGAAAAAAAATAGACAATGTTTATTTATCTCATCTGTTTTAAGTAGTTTATAGGTAAGTATTGGTAAGTTGTTTGCCTATTTCAAGTAGCAAAAATAATGTTAGTGAAATTAATAATAAAAAAGAAAGTAATTGAAAATTATGATCCTATTGTGTTTTTTTCTTTTGATACATATTACTTTCCATATTCCAATTTTGATTTTATGCATTAACTTGTATATAACAGGTGAAAGTACATAATTTCTATTATGAATGTATTAAAAGAGAAAAAGTTTGCAATTAAAGTTTTTAATGAATAAGTTGATGAGTTCACTTCTTCTTTTATTAACTTCTTACGGTAAGTTTCGCGAAGAAAGAGGGTTTCGAAATTGATACTTTTTCTAATTTTCTTCGCAGCTGGTATTTACTGCTGTGCAAATTTAATATAGTGTCTCCCTCATGATACTTGTTCCGAGTTCGATCGACCTTGTTGGTAGTGGAAGCTCCTCCGAGTCTCATTTGACTCTCGACGCTACGAACTTTACGAGTTGATTACCTTGTTAGTTTTTATGCACACGTTTTGCACTCTGTATTTTATTTAATTAAAAATAATAAATGAGACAATTTTTGTATGACATAATCCTATTTGTTATTATGTTTAACAAAGTTTCGCATAAAATTGTAGATATATTCAAATGTAGGAATCTCATTCATATTAATATAAAAAAGAATTATTTAAATATATCGTATTGATAATAGCATACTCTTAATATACACAAAGTATATAATTCATGAAAATGTATTGTCTATCATTATTAAATATTTATTATTTTAACAGGACACTAAGACAATATATTTTCTTTTTAAATTAAATAGTTAGTATGTTATTAAAAACGATAGTTGGTATAGGTAATACTATTTTTTAATATATTTCGTTTCGTAAGATATATATATTTTCTTTTTATAAGATTTATTGTAAATATTTTTATGTGATTAATATTAAAATGCTGAGTATTGGATTGTTTGTTTTGAAAATGGTACAAGTTCATTTTTTGAGAAAAATGCGAAAACAAAAATTGACATATACATAATATAATGTGATCCTTTTATTTAGAAACTATTTGTATATTTTGTTTTTAATTGACTTAGCCCACTTTAAAAATAAACGATGCAATGTGTTATTAAGATAGCAAATCAATTGTATGTATAACAATCGCGACTAAAATATATTTACAGCACTCTGAAATAACAATTTTTTAAAATCTTCTCTTTCTTGAAAAAAGCATAGATTTGAGGTGCTTAAACCTACTACTGTATTTTAATCTGTATGGCCCAATCATTTTTTTTTTTTATTTATATAATATTTTTATTTAGCGCTTTGCTGAAATTAAATTTCCTGATTTTGTCTGTTTTCAATCATCTTGTCTATTTTCGAGTGTGTAAAAAGGTTTGTTATTACATTTATTAAAAAAATACATAATCATGATTGTTATACAAATAGTACTAGTTTTTAGAAATATAACAGATAGAGGTAAGTTAACTAAAATTTAAGTAGAAGTTAAATTAAAATCAATATTAATAAGCTGTGATATAACCTAAACGAAAAAGGATTTAATTAAAGTGTTTTGAAAATATCATTCATTTTTTAATTGCAAGTGATCACTAAATGTTGCTTTTCAAACTAGGTTTATACGATTAAATAATTTTCTACTATCAAACATTGCGTTGATTTGAAACTAGGTTTTAATAATAAAATGATCTTGTACAAAACATTACACGCTATCGTAATTTCTACACGACGTACATTCTAAAGAAAAAAGGAAAAAAAATATAATACGCAGAACACAAAAGAAAATCAGACTTGTGTGGCGTCGTCAGTCGTCAGTGTGGTGTTCGCGCCAAAAAAAACAAAGAATTACCAGATCGAGCGACCAACGTATGACAGAGAAAATATAATAATACCAACAGGGAAAAATAATTATCCGCAACACTAAATTATACCTTATTAGACATTTATAATGATTGATAATTGGGTATAGAACATAATTTTTCCTTTATGCTAACCTGCCGTCCTTGAATTAATTTTTTCCTGCTTCTTGTTTACAATATGAAATGTAACGTGTTTCATTTCTTATTTATGCTGTATTGTAGATATAATTTTGCCCAGTATGAATATAGAAGCAAAATGAAGAAATGCAATTCCTATCCCTATTTTCTCATTCCCATTGATTGTGAGTCGTAGAAGAACAACCTCCATGATATTTACTTGATTTCGCTATTGTTACTTATGTGTAGTAAAATAAGTCATTCTACTCATTTTGATGTGCTGAATACGAGTATAATTGTCATTTTTGGCGTAAATTACAAGTTTCCGAGATAGTTGCAAAACATTTCATACTAATACATAGAATTTTACTCATACGTGTGCATCTGTGATACAGTCACAAGCATAGTTAAGAATAGAAGCTACTCCACTATACGAACAGAAGGTAATAGAGGGTGATTTTCTCGCTAGAGTACTCAAAGGAAATGCCACCGCACAAGTACGAATAGATCCAAACCCTTTTCGGTAAAATATAAAAGGATATTTACAGCATCCTATTAGTTTTCGAGATATTCATTAACAACTTTCCGTATAATCCACAGAATTTTTCCTATACAAATGTAATTAACACAACCGTCTTGGGTGTAGTAGCTGCTGCCGTCAGTTGTCGAAAATCCAGTGACGCAGCGGGGGTTCCAACCTGACTATCTACATGGTGTCCTGTTCAAAACTTCGGAGATACGACTGTCGTAGCGTTGCCGGCCGAAAATTTATTTAAGGGGGGAGCCTCACGGAAAAAAAATGTTTTCACGATTTTTTTCTTTTTGGTTAAATCGTTAGGAAATTATATCAAGAATACAAGGAAAAAAGTATCAAAGCGATATAAGATGTCCTTCTATGTTATTTTGAATCAAAAGTGAAACAGTCGAAGAGTCGAATTTCATAAAGAAATACGAAAGCAAGTACTACCAATTTATCAAGACTTATTCCGCAGTGATCTGCTGGAAAGGTGTTTGGGTGGTCATACTCAAAATGCCAACGAGAGCTTCAACGCCATCGTCTGGCGTTTACCTCCAAAACATCTTAATTGTGGAGCAAAAATTGTTGAAATAACTGCTTTTTTGGCTGCTGGAATGTTCAACGAAGGTTTTTCATTCGTACTTCAAACCGTGCAAGACCTCAACATAATTAGACAGCAGCCAAACGATTCGTTGATACGTACGATCAGCCTTCAGAGTACGAAAGAAGCTCGTACTGTGTTAAAAGAGGAAAAACGGCCCAACTACAAAAGTTTTAGGAACAGGAAGATCTACAATATGGCTCTGGAATCGCAGATTAGCGAAAGATTGCTGTAAATTTTTAAACGTATTTTTCTTGAAACACAAAATTTTGCGTGCCGTGCAACGCAACTTAAAAACTACTTGTTCGATCGTCTTGAAATGTTGCATATTTATTCTTTAATTAATTATATTCTTCATGAACCTATTCCTTTATTAATTTTACATTGCAAAAATTGTTATTAACAATCCTTTGTACAAAAATAATGCACTTTTTCCTTTTAATGTTGTCATTTTTGCAATTTTTCGAATTTAATGACATTTTTAGGTTCATGAAGTACAATTTTGAATAAACTAACGAATTTTATTTGATATTTTTACATGAGATTATTTTTGCAACCTGTACGTTGCACGGCGAATTTTTGAGGCGCTATCTTTGAGCTGCAGTTTCTTCATGATTTTACGGCAATAAAGCTTTAAAAAAATCTATATGGTACATGGTATTGTCAATAAAAAGTACTGAAAGTTTTAACTATATCATTGATTTCGTTTTTTCATAATAAATTCATGAAAAATAGACCGTTTACACGAGGCTCCCCCCTTAACCTATCCTAATCTAACCTACTTATAAATCAAATGTGTTTAATTCTTTGAGTATTAGTGACCAAATATAAAACATAACGTAATGTAACTTACGGCAAGAAATTTAAAATCCAACTTCCGAATCCAACATTTGGATGCAATGATAAAATATTCTTTAGCTGATTTTTGTTGTGTTGCTTGGTTATGCTTATTAAATAATGCACACAGAATTTTACTTGAGAGAAACAAAAATCTTTGTGCGTATGAAATCGCGCATCTATCGGCTGTCATTTCCATTTGTTCTTTGTAAATAATATCATGAATTTTGTAATCTTGAAGGTGAGGTTGGTCCAAGATCGTGGTAACACGTGTAACGAAAGGAGCATACACCCAAATAAGATTGGCAGGAAGGCATGTGTACGATCGAAACTCTTCAACATGAACAGTTCCAATCTTTTCGTTAAATAAAATCTTTATAAGTTGGAAATTAGATCTTGTTTCGTCCAAGGCTCGAACAAGAGTGTGCTCGTCCTCTCGATGTCAGCTCTTTTAAATCTGTTTCCCCCTTTGATTTTAGATCTTTAGTTTACTAAACACTTGAGAACGATAAGGGTGATGATTTGGGAAAGGACCGTAATTACCGAACGTTTGAAAGGACCGTAATTACCGAAAGGATGTTTAGGATCTGTCGACGCCGGTTTGATAAATAATCAATCGAGATTAGTATGGTGGTAAAATAAGAGTTTATTTTGGAAATGCAAGAGAAAAAGCCCGAAGGCGTAAAGAACCCTTGAAGTTTGATTTGTGTGTGTGAGTGTGTCGCGTGAGATATAGATGATATCGTGTATACGAACGTTCGACGTTCTATAGCGATTTGTTAATCGCGTGTTGTGGTGTTTCGGGAAGCAGCTCCCGTAGGAGACTCCTACGCGAACTAGGGTTCCGTTGGATCCCCTGCGCAGGGAGACGTTTTTGGTTGCCGGCGGGACCATGGGTTTGTAATCAGTGGACAAGGCAAGGTCCCGGGCGTTATGGTTCGATTGTTGCCGCCGCGAGGTCTCAGGTTTGTAGTCCCGATAAGGCCTCGGGCGTGATGTTTTGTTGGTTGTGGCCGGCAGGACCTTGGTTTGTATTCAGGGATCGGCAAGGCCCTGGGCGCGTTGGTGGTTTTGGTAGAAAACTAATGTAATCGCGGAACAGCATTCGATTTCATGGTAGAAAACTAATCGCGGCAAGACACTACTAAATTCCGACTACGCGGTAAAGAAAAGAAAAACTGTTCGACCGTTTTCGACCGTGGTCCGTTGAAGACTGTTTTATTGAGGCAGGACTCATTCCCAAGTGCTTCAACGTTATCTTTTTCTCAGAACGAAATTTCGGTTAGCCCATATCGGGCACGTTTTACAAACACTGATTATTGAAAGTTTTAGACGGACACTCCGATAGCATGTATTCAACATAAGAGGTGAAAGGGAGAAAATAAGTATAAAGAATACATAAATTATGTAACACCGGAAGAAAGAAATCATTAAAACAATGAAAAAAGAGTTCCATAAAATATTAATGATTGAAAACATAGAGGAAGCAAAAGATGTTTCATTACATGCAATCTGTGATAAAGACAGGAAGACTATGTTTAGAGGATTAGAGCGTGATGTAATATTGTATAATTGTAGTGTATAAATATTTATTGTTCTGATGATACTGAGCTGTTAAAGTTATACTAATAAGACGCAAAATACAACTAGTAATAAGTATAGAAATTAAGTCGAGATAAGTAATGGGCTATTGGGGAGAGTTTTGATAAGTAATTTATATTGTACCAAAGATATTTTGTAGAAGCCCCCCCCCCCCCCCCCCCCCCCCCTTGTAGTAGACTGTAAGCCTGAAGTACAAATAAAGAATAATAAAATAATAATAAATTTTGCAATTGTAATGACAATGTAGTAAGTGTCATTTTTGGCTATTACACCCCATAAGTGGACTACTACGGAGAGTTATGACCACAATACTTTTTTATTATAATTTTTCATATTTCCTTAATAATTAATAATCTATTAAGTAGATTTTATGACATAAATAATAATGAAAGGTTTTGATAAATCTTTTTAGTTGTTGAACCTTTCAACACCACAGAGTTTTTATCGAGGATAAGATTTCGCTGAATTTCGTACAGGCAAACCATCGGAATAAGTGGTTGTTGAGGGATGCAGTGTCGCCACCTATAATACCGACCCAAATGAGGTCCTCTCGACGCGAGGACCAGGACGTCCATGAAATTAATTACGTTACATATCTTTCTTTTTATATAACGTTACACCCTTCCTTACTTATGATATTATTAAAGTATTAATAAGTGCAGAATACAAGCGTGTTAATAATGCTCTTACCCAAACCCTAACAGTAGTCATACCGCCCCAATTGCAGCGCTTTTCTTTTTAAATTGAAATTAAGTAAATCAGACTTGGAAAATAGATTGAATATATGACAGACATAAAGTAAAATGGTTCAACTTTCATTTCCTATACAGTACAGGGTGTTCCGGAACTCGCGTAACCCCGAAATGGGGGGTTGCTGCGGTGATTCTGAACAACTTTTTCCTTGACCAAAATGTTAATTGAAGCTTCGTTGTTAAGTTATTAACAAAAAACACTTGCCAATCAGAGCCAGCGTAGAGCGCGCGCTGAACCACGAGAGCGTTGGCTCTCAACCGTGCTCGGTCGTCGTCGTGAACAAACGCATTGGCACAGCTTGGGTATCTAGGAAAACGTGAGACTAATTCCACATCGTTGTTAATTTAAGACGATGTAACATTTGTCGCATGCTTCTCTCGATACCAACGCTGTGCCAATACGTTTGTTCGCGACCACGACCGAGCGCGGTTGAGAGCTAACGCTCTCGTGATTGAGCGGGCGCTCTACACGCGCTCTCATTGGCCAGTGTTTTTCGTTAATAATTCAAAAACGAAGCTTCAACCAACATTTTGGTAAAGAAAAAAAGCAACCCCCTATTTCCGGGTGTTACGAGAGTTATGAGACACCCTGTATAAATATTAAATTTCGGTTTGATTTGGCATTTTCTGATTAAGAGGAAAAATACTAATTTTTATTTTTCAAAGCTTAACATTTTTACAATTTAATGTAATTTTTAAACTAAGAGTAATCGACTTCATTTTTTCCCTGATTATAAAGTTAATATTTTTCAACAAATTTAATACATATAATATTGAAATTAAAATTTCATTTATACTATTAAAAGTCCAAGTGGTCAACTCACTCGTTATAGCCATATCGGCCCCCCTTCCCCTCCTAAATTGACACTTATGATATTCATATTTCTTAATTATATACCAAATTTTATAATATTTAATAATTAATAATTATATTACCTTATTTCTAAATTACTTTTAATATTAATATCGTCAAAATTAAGATTTTGAGAATTCCCGTTTCTCCTGTAACCTCGTTTTCCCCACAGTGGCCTACTTTGCTCAATACTTTACTTGAAGTGGTGGCTAGTCAGTTTTGTTGTAAGGGAATGACTATCTTGATATTAGGGGAGTAGACTTACTGATAAGTAAAGACCATCTAACTTCCGGTAGGGGTGGAATCAAGCCACCCCTTAAATTTATAGTATTAAAAACCAGTAAAAAAATTGTTTGCACGATAAGAAAAGTTTCTTAATGCTTTTCCAGTATAACAATTAGTTTCATTCTGAAACTCAATACGTTCATAAATCAGAAATTTTTATTTTTAAATTTCTTACATTTTGTAATAATTTTCTATTATACTTCAAAATTTTGAATCATTAATATTTCAATTGACTAAGTCTTACTCAATAGAATTAAAAAGATATTGTAATATTTTCATTCTTTGTGAAGAAAGAAATTTCTAAAAGTACATAAAAATCAGCTTAATTTCCTTGAATATCAATTTCCATTTGTATTTATATGTTTTTATAACCATCGGACACACGATGTTCAATGAAATTTTCATTTCCATCACATGATGGATTATTTTAAAAGCATGAATATGAGCTGTGGTGATTGCATGAAGCTTTTCAATGCATTTGATGATATTACAACGAGAACGTTAAGACGAATGTCCACAGGGTGTGGCAATCTTACCTTTGTAAGATTTCCTTCGTGCAGGGTACTCAGTGATGGCCTCTTGGCACGGCGACTCAATCTACAAACAGAAACATTCTTATAACTCGCAGTATTAGCGAAGGAATAAAGTTAATTAAATTAGGATAAATTCATGAATTAAATAAGAATACCTATTAACCCTCGCATTACCAAGGGGGAGATATAATTTACTCATCATATCAGATTTTGTGTATTTGTTTTACTAATTGATTCAATTAATATTTTGAATAAAATAATATGTATTGAGTTTTGGCATATTTTTTAATGCTGTGTAATTTAAGTTTACAATTTCCGAAAATGTTTTGTTCTATAATGGATATAAAGTATCATTAACACTAAAACTACTAAAGGGGTCGAAATGACTGGTTTTCAGTTTCTTATTTTAAATTATAAATTTTACCGTGGTATTTTTGATTAAATGTATGTTGACTGTTATCGAAGTAAAGGATGAATGTAGATATATATTAAATTATGTTTCATTCTTTATTTATTTACTTTTTATTTTTTAATCGACATTATTTTCAATTTAAAAACAAGTGTGCATCAAATGTCAGTAGTTCTAGTGTTAATTTTGAATAAAATATTATTTCAAATTTACTTTGGCAAATACTCAAGTTGTTCTTCCATCATATTAACCTTTTTAATTCTTAAGTTATTAGCAACTCTTATCAATTTTTACAATCAATATAAGTACAATATAAAGGGAGGTTTGACGAGGTTTTTTAATATAAAATTGAATTGGGGATAAAGAAAGGGTTGTGATACGTATTTGTACTATCAGTTTTCATATATATTACATAAATGAGTCAACATTCTTTTCTGACTGTTGCGTTGCAACAAACATTTTCATATGTATCCATTGGTTTGTTCTACGTACGCTGCTGTTGAAGTTCCCAAGATAACCGTAACTGTCCTAACGATAATGTTTCCTACCCGAGACGATCATTGTGCCAAAACGCTCAAAGGCAAATTTTACGAATAGTATATCGTTATAAAATCATTTAATACGTTCACGCCAGCAGCGCGGCGCTGCTATTTGTGTTTCTCGCCGTGGGGCGGCGCTCGTATTTATGCTTTAATATACATTAAATTTTCAACTATATGGCAAGTTTTTCTTATTACTGAACGAATTACATTTTTGATGATACGCACCATGTGTGAGTACCAACATTCAAGTGTGAGGCACCGGTGGTGCACGCCGCTTGATGGGAGACTCGAGCGTGAGCCACCGGTGATACGCGCCGGTGTGATCGTGTTAAGCTAAATCGAGAAAAACTCAGAGTACCGTTTTATGACGGTTACTAAGGTTTAGACCGTTTATTACTTGTCAAGTACACGCCCTGTACTTGCCCGTTTTCTGACACTCACTTCGAATCCCTTATGGTCACCTTCTATCTGCAAAGTTACAACCAATCCGATCTCTTCTTTTCATTTTCATCCCTAAGCGAAAATTTGGCTAGTTTTGACGCGTTGGCGTAATTAAATCCATATTCGTACGCATTGAACACTGACAGAATAATTTAAAAGACTGCGTAGTACATGTTGATATCGCTTTATAAGTGGAAAAAAGAATATGTCTGAGAGATCAGTGCCGGTACACATGTATCGACCGGAAGCTTCAAAGGGTTTAATGTTAGATACAGTGTATTTACGTCATAACCGAAACCATAGTCTTGTTTAATGTTTGGCGAGATAGGTATGTTAGAAATTTGGAATTCGTGGAATCCAACTGAATGACCTATCAATGAATGGAATCTGACTATATGGAGGTTTATTATCAATTATTGGACCGATTGCAGTTGGCACTAATAAAGAAACGTCCGTATCTACAGGTATATATACTCGATAGGAAGTGTCTTTCCCTATTATACTCTTTCCCTAAGCCCTAAGCCAACCCTCGAGTGTGTGCAGCAAATCAGACGTTAGATAAAGCAGACCAATGTGGAAGGGAAATGGCAAAGAATGATTCACCCTCTGTATTTTCTATACATCGTTTCATTGGACTATTACCTTTCAGAGGTTTACAAAACCATTTGGGTTTGAAAAATTTTGACTGAATTTTTCATGTTAAAAGCATAGGATTTTTTTCCAATAAATAATTGAAAAGTTGGTGCAGGATTAATCGTTGTAAGTAAGCCGTGTCGCTTTAACTCTTCTAGAAAGAAAGGAATACTAAATACATAGTACTTATAGTGTGATTTGATATATGTACATACAGCATGACTCATTTTAATCAATCCAGACAATTATTAACCCAGACAAATTATCAGAAATCGTATCAGACAAAAATTGTTGGGTTTGAAGGCGGATATTCGATGGTAACCTTGATTTGATCGCAGGTGACATTATTTAAGGTCATTTAAAGGTCACTTCTTGTTTTCCAAATGGAATGACTTATTTTTGAATGCGAAAATTGATAGAGTATGAAACATTACATTAAAAACATATGGTAATATGTAGGGTCAGATTGACCTTTACGGGATCATATGAAGGTCAACTTATTTTTGCATTTGAAATAATAGTATTTGTCTATTATTTGGTTACCTGCTTGGATTTTTTGCAAATTTCAATACACTCAACGGAGTTATTTAAAAAGATAGAATATCCTTAAAAAAGTGTTGCAAACAAATTGTAAGTACTTTTTATAATACATTGAAAATAAACGTAAACCTAATCTAAATCTGTAGATTTGTATCACAAGGCGGTTGTGATACTCTTTGCAATACTATTTTTTAATAATATTTTTCTTTTTTGGGGCGAAGCGAGCGAAACTCTATGAACGACTGATAGGGGTTTTTTTGTGACTTTTTAACTCAAAAACTAGATTATCAATTTTGACCATTCTCTGCAAGCCGATCACAGTGGACACTGTGAGTGTTTATAAAGAAAAAAATCAGAGATCGGTGGTGTCTTTGAGGAATAGTCAGGTAATTATTGAGAAAAGGTTACACCTCACCCATTTTAATGAAATTGAAATATGTTTTAAAACTCGACATTTTGAACAACTTTTTCCTATACATATAACCGCCGCTCGGCCATAGTTTTCGAGATATTTTCGAAAAACTGTTGAAATTAACACATTGAATTCTGGCCATCCGTGTGTGTCCATGACAACGTACGCATTAGTATGGGATCGCCGCTTTTCTACTGTTTTTGCAGGCAGCAGCACGGCGACCGACATCAATATATATATACATATATTACGGGTGGGCTTAAAAATTAAATTTAACTAATTTTCATGATTTTGAATCTCAGTATGTGTGTCTGGTCGCCGTCAGGCTACCAGAATATCACTTTACCCTAACCTAACTTAATTCACTGATTAGGTAGAGTAGATTAGGTTAGGTTAGGCTATATTAAATTCCCAGCTGCCATCATAGCTACGATACATTGAAATCATGAATGCAGAAGTACTCTGACGATGAGTTGCATTGAACTTGTCGCAGTGAAGTTGGCTACAAATTCACTAACACATTCACACCGCGTCGGTGAGTCGATCTCGCCCATCGTCTCACCGACGCAGCGTGAATGTGTTAGTGAATTTGTAGCCAAATTCACTGCGACAAGTTCAATGCAACTCAATGTACACAAGGTATATATTGCTCATCGGTCGCCGTACTGTTGCCTGCAGAAACAGTAGAAAAGCGGCGATCCCATACTAATGCGTACGTTGTCACGGGCGCACACGGATGGCCAGAATTCAATGTGTTAGGTTCGACAGTTTTTCGAAAATATCTCGAAAACTAAGGCCGAGCGGAGGTTATATGTATACGAAAAAGTTGTTCAAAATGTTGAGTTTTACAATATATTTAAATTTCATCAAAATCGGTGAGGTGTAACCTAATTTCAATAATTACCCATTGTGCCGTTGATAGAAACTCGATATCTCTATTCATTTTGAAGATAAAAAATGTTGAATTTTTAGGAATGCAAAATTTAATATTCGTATAACTTACGAACGGCGACAGATAATCGAATTCTGCAAGTTGTGCTGAATTGTGCTACTCACAATCGTTAAAAGTTTATATTAGCTTAAGTGTCAATAAAAATTAACGAAAAAGCTTGTGGGTGAATCAAAAACTTGAGATTTTCGAAACTTCTTTAATTGTGCCGGATTGTGCTAGACTAACACAACAATTTTTCCTAATGACAAAATGTCGTCAGATCGCCAGATTTCGCAGCACTGGCAAAGTTAGGAATCATATGTTAGGAATTTGCATGCGTTTAAAAGCTGGATAAGTCCAAGAGAGATTGGAACCCAAACATTGTATGCAGATATCCAGCCGAGGTGTCGATTCTGCATTCGTACACATCGTTTGTACTCAACCGGGGAGTCGATTCTGTGTTGTTTATTCTATTCTTATTGTTTATTTATTGTATTATTATTCTATTATTATTGTTAGCTTGTAAATTACTTTAATTTTCAATGGGAAGAAACTGTCCGGTTTCATGGAAATTGTTCCGTTCGACGGAACATCTGCACGAGGACTTCGAAGGTTAGTTTATGACGGGTCCATTATGCGGCTGTTTGAGCTACGACATTTCAAGGTTTTTTCTTCCAATTTAGTTTCTCGATTTCTTCTTTGTACCACGATTTAATTTTCTTTTTGTCCTCCAGCCCTTTTCCTGTCATAAACTCGGTTATTCCGAAGGGCGAATACAGAATGGTCACTTCCGGACGTTCGGTATCTTCTGGTTGGCAAATGTTCGCCTGGAGGAAAAACCGCGGTGTGCTGGACTTTCAGGGTTCTCTCAGCGACATCGGTCTCGCCCCACCCTTTCTAGACGAAGATGCGCTAAGGGCGCTAGAGAGGGTGGGTCCAGACCTCAAGGGACACGCTGATTGGTATTTGACATTTTTCCGACGGAGTACCAGTCAGCGCACTCCTCCCGACTCCAACGTCATCGCAGGGGTCGAGTCGAGAGCGTCTCGACACTTGCGTTTCTATCACAAACGAAAGTTTGAAAACCCGCGTCGTGACCATCAACGAACTCAAAAGGAACGTTGAGGCCTACAACCCAACGGAGGAACAAATCCGCGTGGGTGTTCGTGACGAGGCAACGAAGCGCGAAGTTGCCAACGTAACAGAAATCACGGGCTTATCCTAACAACATAAAGCACCTAATTTGCAGTGAATAGTTCCGCAGCATATTCTAAATAAATAAATTAATATAATTTAAACTATATCGTGTTTGATATCATTTTAATCAAAAAGATCTCATAAATGCATTAGGAATAGTTTCATTAAGAATAGGTCAAAAATAAAAAAATTTTATCATTGAATTAGTATTAGTCACACCGATATTACGGTTCGGATCATATTACACGGCTTCCATGTCGAGCGTCTCGTTTGCCAAGAGGGATCCCCCCATGTGGAAGGGATAGCCACCTTGCACTTATCCAGCTTTTAAACGCATGCAAATTCCTAACGTCTGATTCCTAACTTTGCCAATGCTGCGAAATCTGGCGATCTGACGAAATTTTGTCATTAGAAAAAGTTGTTGTGTTAGTTTAGCATAATCCGGCACAATCAAAGAAAATTCGAAAATCCCAAATTTTTTAATTACCCCAACCTTTTTTGTTAATTTTTATTGACACAAGTTAATATCAACTTTTAACGCATGTATCTCGCAGATTGTAAGTAGCACAATTCAGCACAACTTGCAGAATTCGATTATCTGTCGCCGTTCGTAAGTTATACGAATATTAAATTTTGTATTCCTAAAAATTCAACATTTTTTATCTTCAAAATGAATAGAGATATCGAGTTTCTATCGACGGCACAACGTAGCACAAGTTATCACAAATTATTTAAAAAAACAAAAAGTTTGTTTCGGCAAAAGTGCGGGGCTAGTATAATTTTGTTTTTATTTATTTTCTTAATTGTTATTGATGTTATCGATCTCTTGTTTGCGGCAGAATTCAGCACAAACATAGCACAATACGGCACAAAAAAGAGAAACTCAAAATTCGAAAAGTGCGGGACTATCAAAAATTTGGTTTTTTTTAATTTTCATGAGTATGCTTTGACTTACAGAGTTGGGGTTTACGGCACAATACGACACAAACGTAGCACAATACAGCACAATTTCAAAAAATACAAAATTCGAAAAGTGGGGGGCTAACTTCACACACGTGATGGTGGCCTAGTTAAATATCGAAACTGGGCAGTGGTTGTTACATTAAATAAGTTTTAAATAAAAATGACAAAATTTAACCTATAACATGTACCACTAGAGAGAGTCAGAGAGAATATGTTTCATTATTACCAGTCTCAAACTTCCCCCTCCCTTTATTCTTGTTAATTCCTCACGTTTAGTTCAACGCGAGGTTGGGAAGCTTAATGGTAATGGCATTAACTCCCAAATGATTAAACAAATTGTAAGAGTATTATATATATTGTATTTGATCTTGATACACGTGTGGCTCGGAAGATAGCGAATTGTTTCGAAATAAACTTTGACTTTATTTATGTTATAATTCTCGTATACGTACAGTTGTTTTATATTATGTTACGTATCCGTCTCGGAAATTTCCTTATATGGAATCGGATGTGCGCATCCGACACCAACCGTCTTCTGGAAAATTCGAGACCAACGCAAAGCAAGGGCGCGGTCCTACGGGTCACGTAGAGTCAGTCCCCACCACTCTTTTTACTCTAATTTTTGAGTATAAAAAGGGTGGCGGCAAAGGCACCTCGGGTCTAGTTGAAGTCTAGAATCAGTTCGATACACGTCAGTACGTTTCTTTTACGGATAATCTCTGCAACGAGGAAACTCTGCGAGATCGGGTATTCAAGTCCCTTTCAAGCACTCATTGTCAGTAACTATACAGTACGTTGACTGCTGTTAAGCATTATTCTGATCGTTGTAGTCCGCCCCCGTTTACTCGCGTTCGTGAAAACCGAGAAGGATTAGATTCTTGCTTCGCGGAATCGAAACTAAACTTTATTTATTCAACTCATTTAAATTTGCAACTTAGAGTTTAATTCATTGAACACCGCGACAATTACACACAATTGTAAGATCCCGGAATAGAGAATAAACTCATATTATTTTAACTTATCTACTATTGTCCAATTATATTGACTAGTCTAGAAATCCACTAAGATGTACCTTTACCGCTCGAGGTACATCAATCAAGTTACGAGACCTAATACTAACATTTCCTGCGGCTTCCTACGTTAGCCATACGTAAGTTCGTCCGCATATCACACTCCTGAGGCTCCCTACGTTAGCCATACGTAGGTTCGTCCTCACGTCTTCACCTTTCCTGTGGCTCCTTACGTTAGCCATACGTAGGTTCGTCTCCACGTCTACTTCCTTAGGCTCCCAGTGTTAATAACAACACTGGTCAAGCCATTAACAAATACCATAACCGAGATTAAGCCCCGGCTACGCAGCCGCCCCCTCCGGCTCGTAACAATTATTTGGTTAGTGTCAACAGAATAATGTCTTATGAAAACATGTAAGAATATCCATTCAAACTATTAGAGTAATCAGCACCTTCAATATACCTAAGTACAATGTTGTAAGTACAGGGTGTAAAAAAATTAAATGTCACGACCTATATAGGGTGATTCTACACCTCTGGATCGGTGGAGATCTGTCAAAGAAAGCGACCGCAAAATTGACCTTGACCCCTAATTTCAAGGTCAAATTTTTTTATTGGCTTATCGTATAGTGCTCATCGAGGGGATAAAAAGTCTGAAAGGAACTATGTGCCGGAAATCAACCCTTCCCCTAGAAAAAAGCCGTCAAAGTTTCCCTATACGTTAATGCATTAAACGTTGAGTCGCGCGGTACCCCTCTCCAGTGATCTTGGCGCATCAGTCTCGCGTATCGCTCGAATTTCATGCTATAGGATAATTCTTGAATTTCAATCACAATGCCAGCATATAGGAAGGGTAAATTCTAAGAGAGCATATTTAAAAAGACAAAATAACTACTGCGTTTAAATGAAAATAAAAATGAATTTAATTCACTGAAGTTTTGCACTTCGAATATAAACGCATATCTTACGAGCTAAAATAATTTCGTCCCGCTTCGTCAATAGCACACCCGTCCGTCAACAGATAATTAAATTATTTTAATTAAATTATTTTATCACATTTATTACCTTATTATATTTATTATCATATTACATATTATTTTTTATATTATGTTATATCATATATTATTACTTTTTATACTATTATTTTATATAATTCTTTTCTATTATATTTTTATTATTATTGTATTACTTTTATTATTGTTATTTATATATTATATTACTTATCATACTTGTATCATATTATATTATATTACGAATGTTTCGATTAAATTCATTTTTATTTTCATTTAAACGCAGTAGTTATTTTGTCTTTTTAAATATGCTCTCTTAGAATTTACCCTTCCTATATGCTGGCATTGTGATTGAAATTCAAGAATTATCCTATAGCATGAAATTCGAGCGATACGCGAGACTGATGCGCCAAGATCACTGGAGAGGGGTACCGCGCGACTCAACGTTTAATGCATTAACGTATAGGGAAACTTTGACGGCTTTTTTCTAGGGGAAGGGTTGATTTCCGGCACATAGTTCCTTTCAGACTTTTTATCCCCTCGATGAGCACTATACGATAAGCCAATAAAAAAATTTGACCTTGAAATTAGGGGTCAAGGTCAATTTCGCGGTCACTTTCTTTGACAGATCTCCACCGATCCAGAGGTGTAGAATCACCCTATATAGGTCGTGACATTTAATTTTTTTACACCCTGTACATATACAATGTGTTACATACATTACTTTAACATTTGCTTATGTAACACTAGTAAAATCACCAACTCGTCTGTTTCAGATTTAACAGCTTTTTAGGCGAGAGACATTGGTATAATTTGGACTTTCTCCTGGAGTGGGCCAAGTTCCTTAAAAATTTTGAAATTTTCGAATTTTGAAAATCTAGAATTTTGGAATTTGGAAAATTTTAGGATTTATAATTTTGTAATTTAAAAAGTTTGAAATTTTTGAATTCTTGAATTTTGGGAATTTTGGAATCCGCAAATTCTGGAATTTGGAAATTTTGAACAATGAAATTTTTGAATTCTAAAATTTTAAAACTTTGGAATTTTGGCACTCTGAAATGTAAGAAACTTTAAACGTTGAAATTCTAAAGTTTTCAAATTTTCAAATTTTAGAATGATGAAGATTCACATTTTTAGGGAGGGGTTGGCCCAAATTTTTAAGGGGAGTGGGGGACTCACCCTGGTCTTTAAGTACCTAGTTAGACCAATGGCAAAAGACTTGAGTGCACGCGCGTGTGTGAACAATTCATGTGAACACGAGGCATTTCTAACGGCAAATTACACAGGGTGCCTCAGGTCGGGCAGTACAACCGGGAAGGGAGTGATTCTATAAGAAAACTTTCTATTAGCCGAATTTTTTCTGTTTGAGCTTTCGTTTCAATAAAAATGGAATTCAAATATTCGTTGAATACATTTGCACTCATAACAAAAGTACCGGAGGTGTAACTCACCGATTTTCTCATACGTGCTAATTCGTTCATTTAAGAGAAAAAATCGCCATCAAGTGTTATCCCGAAGAACTGTTTTTTTCTAGATATCTCGAGAACGAATTGGAATTTTTTAATAAAGCTAACGGTAAACTATTTGTTATAAAAGGACAATATTATGGACATTAGTTTTATCCTAAACAGTCCTAGGATCCCCTAACTTATATAAAGAACAATAATATTTTTTTAATCCTTCGTTCGAAAACAAAAGCACAAACAGTAAAAATGTATTGTTTTTTATCGGCTTATTTTTGCTTGTAGAATCATCCTCTGCTCGGTTGTACTACCCGACCTGAGATACCCTGTATGTTGGGGAATTAGAGAGCGCCAACTATATTAGAGAAATATTCAATAATTAATTACTTGAAATACCGGGCAATATTATCTCGGCGAGATACTGAACAGTATTGAAATGCTAGAGGTAATTTATTACACAGAATTACTAATGCTAAAATATAGGCAACAACAAAAGTTTGAAATTTACGTAAACCATTTATTTCTCGAAAAGGTCATTTACGAAACAATGTGTAATACTAATATCCTGTAAACAAGTATCGAGTTTAGCAACATATTCAGGTGAAGTGAAACAGTTGCTGCAGGGTGTACGTGTCAAAAAGTTTGTTTTCTCCAAAATGCGAAAGTTGCTCCTAAGTCTTAAGCGACTGTGTGATTGTGTATATTTTGTCAGCTGTCGAAGATGTTAAGGACAAATGTTACAGGAGAAAATTGATCTCGGAAGAAAAATTGGTCACAGCTGTGAGAAGATGGAAATACTCAAGAAATATCATAACATGTAGTTTGTGTAGTGTTAATGAATGTAGATATACATTGTTGTTCTATTTCTGAAATTTGTAAACAAAAGTTGGGTATAGTTCCGAATAGCCCCGGCGGAGGGGGGAGGGGGAAGACCCCAAATATCAAACGGTATCCACATCAGACCAGTAGTTTTAGAGATATTAATTAAAAGCTTCCGCAGAATACATAGAATTCTGCATATACAAACATGACTAACACAACCATCCCCGCTGTAGAAATCGTGGTCGTCGAGTGTCAAGTAGCCGATGACACAGTAGGGGGCCTCGACCTGAGTATCTATAGGGTGTCTCAGATAAAATAATTTCAATTTGGGTATACTTCCGAAAGGCCCCCCTACCCTAGGACAACCAAACTTCGAATTTACAGTAATTGAGGGACGAGAAATCGAATGAGATCATTTTCAGAACTGGCAAATAAACCGTTCTCGAGACATACAGGGTATTCTAAAAGTGTGGGACCCCCCTATTACCTCGATAAGAACGCATTTCCACGGAAAATGACTAAAACAAAAGTTGTAGGGGTCTTAAAGTATTATTTTGTAGTGACCTTGAACTTAACCTTGCATGTTAGGGTTAGGGTTAGGTTAGGGTTAGGTTAGGTTAGGCGGAAGGTGCCTGGTGGGTGTAGTCGCTAACCCACTCAGGGTAGCTTTTTCGTCCCTAATTCAACATTCCTTACGCCGACAACGGGTCAGGTGTTGGGTTTTCCCTACACGAAAACGATAATTGGCACCCCCGTGTCTGGATAACGTTAAGTTCAAGGTCACTACAAGATAATACTTTACGACCCCTACAACTTTTGTTTTAGTCATTTTCCGTGGAAATGCGTTTTTATCGAGATAATAGGGGGGTCCCACACTTTTAGAATACCCTATATATCTCGAGAACGGTTTATTTGCCAGTTCTGAAAATGGTCTCATTCGATTTCTCGTTCCTCAGTTACTATAAACCGGAAGTTTGGTTGTCCTAGGGTGGGGGGGCCTTTCGGAAGTTTCTCCTTCAATTTTTCAAAGTAATTATTCTTGTGTTTTAGGCCGGCGGAGGCGCTTTGCCCTTCACCACCGCCACGGAGAATATAACCTAACCTAACCTACTACGGTTTGATATTCGTAGACGAATAAAGTGTTACCTTCTGTTCGTATATGTATAACTGGCAAATTCGCCTTACATATGCCTTACATTTTTGGGTAAAATTCTGTGTAAAGTTGTATGCGAATATTTCGACAGCTTGTTATTTCCATTAAAAACAAGAGTCATATTCGTATTCAGCATATCAAAACGAGTAAAACGACGAGATTAATGTAAACGTGAACCACAGTTTACAAAGTAATGCGCTTTATACATATAGGACACCCTGTAGATACCCAGGTCGGGACCCCCTGCTGTGTCATTGACTGCTTGACGCGTGACGACCACGGTTTCTACAGCAGGAACACGTCTGTATAGGCAAAATTCTATATATTCTACGAAAGTTTTTAATTAATATCGCCGGAACTACTGGTCTGATGTGGAAACCGTTTTATATTTGGGGTTTTCTCCCTCCCCCCTCTCCCCCCTCCAAAGCCCATGTCGATTGGCCACCGGGGCAATTCGGAACTACAGCCATATTTTTAATTAATAATAGTAAGTTTCCATCATTTTTTTTATCAATCCTTATCATTAATTATTTATTATCTGTTTAGGAGAAATTATATTTTTAATCGTATCTTTTACTTATTAAAAAATTAATAGTTATGTTGATATTTCGAGAATAGTTACTTGTTTAGAATAATTAACTAAATTTAATGTAATTTAATTTAATTTAGTAAATTCTAATAAATGAAAAATTTGATCGATATATGTTGTAACGTGGTGCCACGTGTGCCCCCCCCCCGTTACAATCGCTGCGCTTCTCCCACTTCCCGCTTCAATATTAAATCCACCAATAACCCTTCCCTTACCTAACTCCTTTTCCCACCCGCCGGTAACGGGCCGATGGAGACGACAAAGAAGACCCTAACAAGCTGCCAACGGAGCTTCGAGGCCGACGACAGAACCAGCACCCCTCCCCAGAAAGGGAGCAACCCGAAACAAATAACCGAAATCCACCAGCCCAATAAAGGCAGCAAAAGCAACCCATGGAGACATCTGTCGCCGAGCCCGAAGAACACAGCCCGCAGCCGTCATCGCCGAGTTCCCATCCGCCCTATCGATCCCGATTACCGGCAGATCGATAATCGATCAATCCTACTCCCGGAAGAGGTCCCAATTTAACGCCGCTGCCGCGACGACGAGCCGCGAATGAGCTTTAGGCAACCGATACGATAGCGAATAAAGAGCGATTTTGAGTAGCGAGTCAGAGCGATACAGAAATTTTGAGAAAAGCGAGTTTTGTGAGGAGACAGAGCGTGAGTGTGTGTGTGCCGTGTCCAGCGCATTGGTGAGACCCTAAATTATTATTGTAAAGTCTGAGACGGTCCTCGTAACGGCTGCCTTCTCGTCCGCGTATTTCGTATCTTCTAGTTCGCGGATCACGCCTTTCGCGTCCGGTATTACGCGCGTTTGCGATAACCCTTTCCCTACCCTTACAGTTCCCTTCTGCATTTATCCTCCAACGCGTAACGTAACGAACTTTCCAGAGAACCCTTCCCGACCTTTGAGATTCCCCTCCCCCGACAATCCTCCTCGCGTACTCCTCCGCGTAGTAATTGTTACGGCAACCCAGGATAGCCGCGTAACCCGTCTCCTGTAATTTCCCGATTTTTCCTTTCTTTAGTTGCCACCGCGAGTGGCTGGCGCCTAACGAATTGTAATCGCAATATCACGAAATTTGTAGAAGTGTAAAAAGGATAATAAAATATAGAGTGCGCCCACGTAAAACGGGTCACAATGTATACATACACAGTAATTAAAAAATAAGAGTATAAGATTATACTTTATTTTATTAACTTAAATGTTTGTGCACAAGAAATTTGAATATTTATAACTTACAAATATTTCACATCATCTTTATTTCTTAAAAGTTATTTATTAATTTGTTGTAGCCTCTCGATTTTAAGGTTTAGTATTCCATATTTTTAAAGTTGAATTTCACAAGAGTCACCCTACTCTATTTAATACCCTATTTGACGCCCCTGATAGTACACATGTATAAAAAAAGCTCAGGGAATATAGTAAACTCTCGTTATATTGCCACATGAGTGATTTGACCTTCATATGAATTTATAAACATATTAGTGCTGCTCTTTCACCATCCAAAGAAGATAAAATACTTGCAAATTTTCCGTTGCTACAGTCCCATCAGCGGTAATATAATGAGAGTATGCTGTAATTATCGTTACTTATACAAAGCTATAAGGTATACATTGGTCATTTTGATATAAAGTGAAGAACAAAAAAAAGACACTTAACACACACTTTAATTCAGAAAGTAAAACATTTAGTAATTTGTACATTTAGTGGTTTGACATAAAGGGGATGATAAATAACTGCACTCACCTATAGTGATCCAACCGTGGGACAACGTCCCACAGTCCACTGACATTTAGGGTCATTGGTAACCTCTTATTATTTTGACCTCCACCAATTACCTCATCATCCATAGCTTTAAGTACAAGTCAACTGCGATTCGTTGAATCTGAAAGAAAGAAACAGAAGAGAAACTTAAATATTTTATTGTTAATCGCTTTTTTAAAAATTGGTAATTCTTTGATTTCTAAATATTTCATTTAAAATAATTGTTTAACGTTCTTTTATTTCATAGTGTCTCTCATTAAAAATAGAAACAATTGGTAACCCAAATTTTTTATAGACTACCATAATCATAAACGAGAAGATATCACACTACAAATTAAATAAATACGAAGAGAACTACCTTCAATCTACGAGTATAAAAATAAAAGACTCAACCGGTTCATTAGTCATAGCAGCAGTATATTGCCTACCACGACATATAATACAAAAAGAACAATTCGATAACTTCTTCAGTACCTTAGGTGAGAGGTTTATTGCAGGAGGTGATTTCAACGCAAAACATCCGCAATGGGGTACAAGACTCACTAACCCCAAAGGCAGAGAACTCCAAAAAACAATGTTATCAAGAGGATACAACCACATTAGTACAGGCAAACCCACTTATTGGCCAACAGATCCAACAAAAATACCAGATCTTTTCGACTTCTATATTGCAAAAGGTACTTCGTTAAACAACATTAACGTCTATCCAAGTTTTGACCTCTCTTTAGATCGTTCTCCAGTTATACTAACAATGAGCTCAGGAATTGTAGAAAAAGAAAGACGCCCTTCCCTGTACACCTGAAAAACTAACTGGAATGTGTTCAGAACACACGTTAATAAAACTATAGACTTAACAATCTCTCTAAAAACAGAAGATGAAAATGACTACACAGTCGAGGTGTTAACAAAAGCGCTGCAAACTGCGGCATACCAGTCTATATCACGAACCAAAGCTAAAGGTGATTACACAATAAACTACATGATATGGCAATATTCTAGGCATCCCGAAGACAAGAGATAATTGAACAAGCTGTCCAAAGAATTGAAAAAACTCCTAAACAAAATAAAAAATGATAATATTCGGGAATACATACAAAATTTGTACCCCTATCTGGAACAAAACTATTCATTGTGGAAAATCACAAAAAAACTAAAAAGACAAACAAGCATATCCCACTCCCATACAAAACGAAGACAACACATGGGCTAGAAAGGATCACGACATAGCTGAAACTTTCGCAATACGTCTCTCTAAGGTCTTCAAACCTAACGACAACTCCGCACCCGACTCAGAAGACAGTGCAATAATGGAGTATCTTAATACTCCACTACAACCAAGCAGACCTATTGAACACATCAGTCCCAACGAAGTGATAAAAGAGATAAAACCTCTTAACGACAGAAAAGCACCAGGATACGACTTAATAACCGCTAAAGTTCTAAAAGATTTACCAAAAAAAGCAATAGTTGCAATATATAACCCAAATATACAATGCGATACTCAGAACACAATACTTCCCAATTCAATGGAAATTTACCGAAATAATTCTTATACACAAACCAAGTAAACCCCCAACAGAGGCAGCCTCCTACAGACCGATCTTGCTACTACCTCCTCTCAAACTTATTTGAAAAGTTAATCCTCAAATGACTGAAACCAATACTTAGGGAAAACTGTTTAATACCACTGCACTAATTTGGATATCGGGAACACCACTCAACAATTGAGCAAGTTCACCGTATAGACAACGAAATTAAAAAAAGCTTCAAAGAAAAAAAGTATGCTCTGCAGCATTTATAGACATATGGTAAGTCAAGCATTCGACAGAGTCTGGCACTCAGGCCTACTGTACAAAATTAAACGACACCTACCATTCAATTACTACATGTTATTCAAATCCTACCTAAGCGAAAGATATTTTCACGTCAACCAAGATGGTAGTTACTCCAAAATCTACCCTATACTAGCAGGGGTTCTACAAGGAAGCGTCGTAGGTCCTACCCTGTACCAGATCTTTACTGCAGACTTACCATGTAGTGAAAATATTATCACAGCCACGAATGCAGATGATACTGCATTTTTAGCATCGCATGAAAACCCCTCCGAAGCATCAAGACTCTTGCAGGAATCTTTAGAAATGACATCTGAATGGGCCAAAAAGTGGAAGATAAAAATTAATGCACAAAAGTCAACGCACATCACCTTTACTACAAGACATGTTACATCCAGAAGTCAAACTAGATGGCAAAAGATTAACCACAAAAGATAATGTAAAATACCTAGGTATGTCCCTAGACAAAGGACTCGCATAGAAAAAACATACAAATGAAGAAAAACTAGAAGAACTAGATCTAAAAATGAGGAGCCTGTATTGGATTCTGGGATACAGGTCAACCCTTACTTTAGAAAACAAAGTGCTTTTACACAAAGCTGCAATTATCCCTATATGGACGTATGGCATTCAGCTTTTGGGATGTGCCAAAAAAAGCAATCTAGATATTATCCAAAGGTCTCAAATAAAAGCTCTAAGAACGGTAACTTTTGCTCCATGGTATGTCAGTGGAGTCATTATGTACAAAGATCTCAAAATAAAATACACCAAAGAACAAATAGAAAGATTTGCAACAACGCGCAAGAACCAACTAGAAAATCATCCCAACAAATTAGCCGAAAATTTAAAACGCGCACTAAAACTCGGAAGATTGAAGAGGACAAAACCAACCGATCTACAATGAATTAAAACAATGCACGCGCATTGTATTTAGTGGAAACACTACTGACAATGAGTGTCATCCACCTGCACAATAGAATACCATGTATTGAATATGCTGGTTGGCTCCAGAACCAGTTGTAAATATAAAATAAAAAAAAAGTGGAGTAAACATTTTCATTTTTAGTAAAATATTCCTTTAACGCAATTAATACAATTTTATTAATTTTAAAATTAGTAAAACATTCTGAATTCTAAATTTCAAGTTCCAATCGTGAAACATTCTATTTTTAATTAAATAACAATTTTTATTCTTCCATATAATAGTTTGTTCATTCATAAGATACGTTACTTTTACGTAACATAGTTCTAGAATTTATTGTTAATTGGCAAGTCAACATGCAAATTGTTCGTGCTATGAATATTCACAGAATTGGAAATACAACAAATTCTATGACTCAACAAGTGACAAATAGGAAGTTCGATTGCATAAGGTTTTTCATGAGAAACAATGTTACACGTATAAAGTGCTAACATGAAACTATTACAGAAATTGTTCTAAGTATACCAATTTACACTTAGAACTAGTATGAAACATGCGTGATATGCATATTTTCAGTCTTTTCACAAATTCATTACACAAGTGCATGTTAATAACATTGAATGGTATTTCTCTGTCATAAAGGGAAGAACATTTAAGTTAACAAAAATAATTTATAGATTTTTTAATAATTATTGAAAAACAGAGCTTGTTGAACAAAGAATATCACAAGGCAAATATTTTTAGTAAATTATAACTTACATCCGTTAGTGTCTAGGATATTTTTTAGGAGCAGACTTTACAAAATTTTAAACCCTCAGAATATTAGAATATTAAAATCTTAAAAGATTTAGAATTTCAGAGTTTCAGAACTTTAGAATTTATAGTTTCAAAATGGTGGGTCCACATTTTTGGGAGGGTTTAGGGTGGGCCTACCTAATTACGCCAATGTTTATATCATGATTTTAAAAACTACTTTGTCGATATTTAACGTTATTATTATTAATTAGAGATTTTTTACAACAAAATCCTGATAAGATCATCGCAAGTCCTATAAAATATATTAAAGAATGCTTTCACTAAAATTAGACATTCAAATGTTTTAACGAAACACTTTCATACATTGGAAAATTAATATTTAGTTAAATAATCTGAAATTTTGGAAATGAAAATGAAAAGAAATCTGAAATTGAAAATAAATAGTAGTTCCTTCTATAGTAGTTCACTATTCAAGGATTGAATAAATTATACTTTTTGTGGATATTTGTTCTTAAATCGGCATCTGGCGATTAAATTGAATTAAAGTTAGCGTTTTTGTTCACTAACTTCATTTAAATCTTTTGATGTATTCAAAATAATTTTATTTAAATATAGTGAAGTGATAAAATTTACCGGCGAGACTTCGGGAAACCATCACTGATTTAGATCAAATTTTGCAGAGAAACTCCTTTTTTTGCAAAAGGAAACATCTGTGACAACGATTTTCGGCGACTCAATAACATTTTTTACCATTTCGATGTCATTCCCTACCTGTTCCAAACATAATTCGCATCTTCAGATCCGCAGAATACACATTGTAAACAGCATTTCCATGTAAATAGTATATGCATTAACAGTATTCAATATTACCGCCCTCATCAAAAACTACTCCAAACCTACTCAGACAGTATTTCCGTGTAGGCATCAAAATGGTAAAAAATTTTTTCTCGAGTCGCCAAAAACCATTCTCACCGATGGTTGCTTTCGCAAAAAGGAACTTATTTGCAAATTTGATCTAAATCAGAGTATGGCAGTTTTTCGAAGAACAGCCAATTTATCTGTAATGATACATGATGAAATATGAACATTATTGGGAATGCTTGAAGAAACTATATGAATTTTTACAAACATGTTTTAGAAATGTTTATCCATTTAAAGAATTTTAATTTCATTCAAAGTTTATTCAATACATGTAGACAAATTGCTTTTCAAATCTGTTATTATATACTTTCTTTGAAATGTTTAAAAAAGCTGTATGAATTTTTTAGATCTAAAAAGTTTGTACCCATTGAAATATATGTTGGACATAGATGACCCACGTTTACGTTTCAAAGATACTAAGAATATATTTACAGGGTAGTAGTTAAGCCTTGAAGTACTAAAATTAGTGCGTAACTCCAGTTCATATGGCATCTACACATTAGTTCAAAGATGCATAAATTCCTTTCAAATGATTAGGATTGCAATGTTAATTACTCGTCATCTGCGGCAGAAATATATCATCTTGACTAATTTCCTGTTTCCGAGAAGATTCACAAATTTGTCATTGCGCTGTCAGTGTGCCGGAAATCTTCCGGTACAGTTCGCCAAATATTCCAAATTCCATCACTAGCCGTATTTCTGTCACTTTAAAGTGACATGCTCAGTTACACATTTCTTGGCATCTTTCCAAATAAAGTAGCAGCTATTTTATTACGTCAAAGATGAATGTATGTTAGAAGACGGCGCTAAAATTATGCAACTTAAAATGACTTGAAATTGGTGATTTTATGGTGGCACCGTAACTTTAAAAGAAGGATATATCAATATTAGTACATGAATATATAGGGTGATTCGTAAATACATGACAATACTTCAGCGGGTAAATTGTTATATACTGAATCACTCATTATTGTATTTATATAATCCAACTCCCAGATTTTCCTGCAAATACTATGAGTCAACCTCTAGCAACAAACATTCCAAGTCCTTCCTTCTATTTCTAATGATTTCATCCGCACTAGTCACCCTCGAATCTGGACCACATGACCTCATCCCCTTATTAGACCATTAGACCCATGATAACTCCTATCTCCCTATTTTCCAACCCTATAAAATACCCAACACTTTTTCCTCCAGACACAGACTTTTCCGAACCATCTTAGGACGATAGTCTACGTTTGTAACCACCAATATCGTATCCTGTAAACTTCGTCTGTATTTCGTTCTACGATTGTAACTTATTATAAATAATAAATAAACATCGTGAGTGGAATATAACAAAATTTACTCGCAAAAACAAGTAAAAAATGTTATATGAACATATGTCTGATATACCTTAGCTTTCGAGTTTTGGATGATTGTTAAGGATTTCTGATCGACCCTTGCAATATTGCACAAGGTGCCGTCTGATTGTCTCAAAGGACCACCCAATCAAAAAAGTTGGGAAAAAATGATCGCATACATTTTTGGTGCCAATATAATATTTATTTCTATTGCAATGTTATGTAACTGTGTGTGTGTATGTGTGTAGAATTGATTACAATCTGTGCAGAGTGTCTAACTGTCTCTTGTACAGAGTAAGAAACCGAAGTGAAGTCCCTTTTTCCCGAATTTTGGTGTTCGAGTTCGTGTCCCATTTTGGAAGGGGAACACGATACTCATCTGGGTAGGCGAATGCGGCCCTCAATAACTCAAAGTTTTGACCTGGCTCTAGGTCCTCACTGCCAGGGTATCGAAACGGTGACTGAGACACTGCTCGCACCTCCAAGACTTAGATTTATAGCAAGTGACTGCCTATTGTCACTCACTTTCTAATATCACGTGTGCCATCCGAAGTCTGACACTGAATATGGCACAAATGACCAGGTTGAGAAAAACCAACAGTCCCCACCATAAATCCAGCCTTAGTATAAATTCCGACAATGATTAAAGAAAATGTTCAAGGTGCCCGTCTTGTACTTCAACACACACTACTGCATATCGTACAGTAGTATTGAAAATACCAGATATTCTTCGAATAGTCTAAAATCTAATTTGTATCTTTTCTTACAGATCGTGCACATTATTCACTTGCGTTTCATACACAATAGGTTTTAAATGACCCCAAAGACATAAGTCTAATGGATTGAGATCGGAAGATCGTGGTGGCCATGCGATGGGTCGCCCTTGTCCTATCCATTGGTTTGTGAAGGTGTTGTACAGGAATATTCGCATCGAACAGAGGAAATGAGACGGGGCACCATCCTGCATAAACTACAATTATACCCTGATATTCAGGGGTACATAATGCAGTACTTCCTAGAGGTCGTTCCGTATGAATAAGTCACTGACTGGAGAGAGTTTTGTCTATTTCATATCGATCGACATTAGTTTAAACATAAGATAAAGTCAAGACGTACTAAAGCGTACAGTAGCGTGTACATATTGAGGCACAAGGCGTCACTTCGACCATTTCCTTTAATCATTCATAAGTTAAAACAAAGGTATATCGGACATATGTTAATATAACATTTCTTACTTGTTTTGGCGATTAGATTTACCCCCTGAAGTATTGACGTGTATTTATAAATTATCTTGTATTAACCCTTAGACGGCGCGACGGATCATGGAGAGACCTCAATTTTAACTTAATTTTATATTTTACATTATTTTTATTTTATAAATTTTACACTGTTCCTTTAAAAATTATTCTTCCAACATACGAAACTGTTTTGTTTGAAAATTATACATTTAACTTTAGGTTAATATCCTTATACAGAATGTTACCTCCAACGTTATGGAGTGTACAATAGGTATCAGTAAACAAATTTCGAAAGCAGTTTGTTTTCATGGCGAAATCGAGTAGTAACGATATTCTATCGCGAATATGTCACAAACTAATTGGGTCCGACATATAGCTTAGATGAAAAAAGTTGCTTAAAATGTCGAATTTTACAACATATTTAAAAATCATCGAAATCGGAGTGGGAGTAACTTTTCTATAAGTTCACCAAAAGTGTTAGCACACAGTGTGTCCCGCGTAACTGGAAACACTCCATTATTTCCTAAACTATTAAAGATACAAGAAATTGCTTTGGTGGTCATTGCATGGTAAGAGGGGGCAACATTTAGACGTAGACGAATTTTTTTTTGCATTGTTATTTTCAAAAATATAATGGCAAAGTTTGGATTTTTAAATGGAACTGTATATTTTACTTTCGATCATTTGATAGTGTTTTTGAAGTCGAATTCATTAAGCTTGCATGTATGCACTTGATTTTCATTTGTTTTCGAGATATTGCGCTAACACATTTGGAGATTTTTCACGGGAAAAATTCACTTCAGTGGGAAATATCAGCAGGGGTCCTGTTCGCGCGTGAAGTGCCGCGTGTTAAGCAGTACCATTTGAAATGGATACGACGGGCGGCCAGCGGAACGGCAGGCCCAAACTTTAGACTCCAAGCTCCCGTCCTTTCCCGCCATAAATGTTTCCGCGGAGAATGACGATATAGTAAGTATTTTAAAAAACGTAAACAGTGCTTCCAAGTATGTTCAAATCTTTGCCGTATAGATTCGAATCTTTGGGGAAACTTCCGAAAGCCAAAGGGCAGCCAAACTTCGGATTTATAGTAATGGAAGGACGAGAAAAACTAAAATGAAAATCAAAATCAAAGAATTAAAGTTGGTGGAAGCTTAAAAGCTGGTGGAAGAGCGACGAGTGAGCATTCTGGTTCTGGTGAGGGAACACGTGAGGAAACAAACGACTCTCCGAGGAAGCAAGAGAGCCATTGCGCAGCCTCACTCCCTCCTGCGCATGCGCAGTCTGATTTTCAAGCCGAATGCGAGTATATTTTATGTGTATATCTCGAGAACGGTTTATTTGCCAGTTCTGAAAATGATCTCATTCGATTTCTCGTCTCCCAATTACTATAAATCCAAAGTTTGACTGCCCTAGGGAGGGGGGCTTTCGGAAGTACACCCGAACCTTTTATGAGTACATCAGTTCTCCTCTGGAAATATTGCGATCGTCATCACAGACCATCGCCTGCGGTAACTTTCTAGTTTTCAGTTTTCAACGCCCCGGCTACATTGGCGCGGCAGCCGAGTCCGATACAATGATGTACATACACAGTCAGCCATTCACATTTCACTCACACTCCCTCAGACTTCGAGTACTACTTGTGAAGGGTTCGAATTTTTATAACATGGAACTACTTCCAAGTATATTTTCGAACCTACAGGTATTCATTCCAGAGTTCGAAATCAACTTATACTCATTGAAACCTATGAAATGAAATCTGGTTATTGAAATTGATTCGGATTGGTGAATACATATTAAACTTGATCCCAACCCTAATGGGCAGACTTTGTTCGGATGGGCGTGCACTCGTGAGTATGCAGTGAGCCAGTGCAGCTGTCTACTCGCGTCACATTTCTCTCCTGTAGCTTGTTCGATGCACGTGTGCAACGAAGAGCGCCCGTACCCGCCTTGGTAGTTAGTGCCTATGCCTATTGTAGGACTACGAAAGATAATTACATATATTTCATTATTAACCTTTATCACGTTGACCGCTGCGTCACCCAGATTTGGGTAACGGCTATGTTTCCTTAGGGGTCCTATCAGCCATAATTGGGTGATGCTTTTCTTCGCCCAATTAAGTAGAATTTTACAAGTAATTCACAATTTTATTTATAACACAAGTACTTAATGGGATTAACACATGTGGTAATTATCAATATCTCGTCAGTCCCACCGATTTCGCTCATTTTTTAATATGTTGTTGGGATAATGATTCTAAGCAACTTTTTCTTGTAGGTATAATCGCCGCTCGGCCTTAGTTTTCGGGATATTTGCAAACGAAAGTTGCCACTATCTATACCAATGAATTCTGCGTTTATCCTTTTCTGTAAGCAGTTTGCGGTGGCTGAAACCCAAGGGGTATACAGTAAAGACTCCATAATTGTTTGAAAGAATCTATTCGTTAAGTGTTCGCGGTTTATCCCCACCACTGGGGGGGTTCCCCCTCGGAGCAAGCCCGGGAGCAATATGACACGGCGCGGTTTTCCTTTGAAGATCTGTGTCGCATTTTTATCGATGAGACCACATTAATGCAGCGATGAAATTTTTTTATTTTGCCTTTTTTTTCAATAACAATTTCATTAACATATTGGTGAGATATTCCTGATTAAAATGAGACCAAACACGATATTGTTATAATAATTTTAACTAATCTGAATTGTAGGCATTTAATTTTTAACCCTTATGTCAGCTCCGAATCTATGTCTCTTTCTACGTTGACGTCGCGCCGGCATAATACAAACAGTTAGTGAATCGAATCTTCTGTTCGCTAAATGTTCCTCGCCGGTCCCAAATTCTGAACACTTATCGAGTCTTTACTGTAACTGGTGAACTAAAACATCGAACTTGACTGATTTCGATGATTTTGAATTTTGGCTTGCGGGGCCGGCCGCTTCACGGCGGCCGAAATATTGGTCTGACCTAACCTAAACTAATCTAATTCATTAACTAACAAGTTCACTAATTTAATTTTGTATTAGATTAGATTAAGTTAGGTTAAATTAATAGTTTCGCCACGCATGTCGAAATCCAAAAAATGACTGCCGTTATACGCTATTTAACATAAACTTACGATTAGTGTGTACTTGATGTGAAATTAAATTTTTAAGTTCCACCCGTTATGTATAGGCTGTGTTTACAAAAACCAGCCATTCCATACTGACACACACACCACCATGGACGTGTAGCCATACGCTGAATTTACTGTAATTGTAGTAACTTTCTTTTGTAAATATCTCGAAAACTAAAGCTGAGCGGCGCGGCAGTTACTTACATGTATAGGAAAAAGTTGCTTAGAATCATCATCCCAACAACGTATTAAAAAATGAGCGAAATCGATGGGATTGATGAGATATCAATTATTACCGCACACGTAAATATAAAATATATAAAATAATAAAAATATATAGTGAACTTGAAGAACAGGTACTCCCTCTCCGATTTTGATGATTTTTAAATATTTTGTAAAATTCGATATTTTAAGCAACTTTCTTCCTTTAACGATAAACTATATGTCGGAGTCGATTAATTTGCGACATATTCGCGAAAAACTATGAGTACTATTGCATTGAATTTCACCTGCACCTATACGTCCGCGGTTGTGTGCGTCGGCAAGCGATTCACGATTTTCTAGTGTTTCTGTCAACAGCACCACATGGCCCGACTACCATTCATATAATGGGTGAGCTTAAAATTAAATTTAACTAATTTAAATAATTTTGACAGTGGACTCGTGTGGCCGGCCGCCTTTAGGAATATTAATATAGTCTAACCTAACCTAATCTGGACTTGTAAGTAACAGTATTTTATTTTTCTGTTACTTATACGTGTAGGTTAGGTTTGGTAAGGTCAGATCAAATTAATATGTCACACGAGTCGAATGTTATAATTTGATTTTTCAGCTCACCCGTTGTATGATTAAAAGCCGGACCACACGCTGTTGCTTACAAAAACGGTAGGCAAGAGAGCCGGCGCACACATGGCCACGGGCGCATACGCTGTAGTAGTAACAATATTTTTTCGCAAATATCTTGCAAACTAATCGAGTCCGACATATAGCTTAGAGGAAAGAAGTTACTTAAAATATCGAATTTTACAAGATATTCAAAAATCATCAAAATCGGAGGGGGAGTAACTCTTCTACAATTTCACCAAATATATAAAATAAAATAAATACTTGTACGATGTAAGAGCTTTGGGACACAGAATGAAACTGACGAACAAAATAGAACAGTCAGGCTGGGGAAAGTATTCTAAACAAATAATTGCCTCGGTTCGTCTTATCTGATCATATATTACTCTTGAGCAAACAAAAGTCAGCTCGAGAATTCGACGCCACAACATCTCAGCGTTCGTCTAACAGTTCATAGACTCTAACAGCATTCTCTATTACTCGAATTTATTCAATGGCAAATGATGACCTGTTGCAATGTATAAAACTGCATACACACCAAAAATTAAGAATTAGGAAATAAATTGATTCTAAAATAATCTCAATTATAGAATAAAAGCAAGTAGATAACTATCAGCACACATACTATTAGTCTGTAACACCGCGATGCGTCTTGAACTTGGACTCCGCAGGAAACTCATCCGATTCTCGCTGGGCCGTCAATGCGTTAAATAGCGGCTAAAGGTGTGCGAGTCAAACAATGATCGGTCGGTCGAGCCGAGTCGAGTGCTTGAATTTGCCGAGCTACTCGAAATCGACGAACTGTTTAAAACAAAAGCGAGCTACTCGAAAAAATCGGACTACTCGAATATTCGAGCTGAAAATTCATCTTCAAGTAAATCGAAGTTTTACGACGGCTCGAATATTTAAGTAGTTCGATTTTTTCGAGTAGCTCGTTTTTGTTTCAAACAATTCGTCGATTTCGAGTAACTCGGCAAATTCAAGCGCTCGACTCGGCTCGAACAATTGAAGCGAGTTCAGGAGTCAATTGTAACCCAAACAAGGATATTAATCTAAAGTTAAATGTATAATTTTGAAATAAAAGAGTATTTGAAGAATAACTTTTTAAAGGGACAGAAAGAAATTGAAATTTTGGCTCTCTTCATGGTCCGTATTTCGAGGGTTAAAAATGCATTGTATTATGTTTCTTAGTCTTTTAGGCAAATGGTCAATTATTGTACAGGGATCAACTACAGTATGCGTTATCCTACTTTGTTATTCGTACTTTCCAGTTATATACTACATTTTATAATATTTAATATAATAATTAAAAATTACATTAATTTGTTCTGAATTACTTTTACTATAATATCGTTAGAATTAGGATTTCGAGAATTCCTGCCTCTCTTATGTAGCTATTTTTTCTAGGCAAATCTACTTTGCTCGATTCTGTACATGTTAATTTACTCTTCCTTTGTAAGATTATTCTAATAGAAACACAAATAGGAAATATATGACTGCAATGTAATTAAGTGTATAATCCCTCTTAAAATCTGCCGTATAGTACATATGTAAGTACTTTTCTTGATGGTCCTGGAATTCTTGATCTTTGATCCTGGTGGTACGCATTTATGAAAACCGCTGATTTCCACCTTATAGTTTTATTACTTATTTTTACAAAAAATTGATTACGTAAAAACGTCTAAATATGAAAATGATAAATATGTAATTTATTTATAGAACTTCGTTTATTAATAAAATTTTAACAAATAAGATGTATATATACATATCCTAGCAAGTCTCCAGAATAAGTTTCATTTTAAAAAAAGTAAGAAATCTATATCCTTCACATATATTTTTGCCATGTTCTAGGTATTTGTTAATATTTTTACAAAGGATATATTTAGATATTCCATTCTTTCTTATGTGTGGAGGGTTTAGGAAGATGGAGGCGTCTGGGACTACTAAAACTCAGGTACACGTTAAACAAATCGTTCGTTTTTATTTCTATTACACTCCAGGCACGCGTCGTGTACTAACTGCTACCGCTGTTTCACAATATTTATATAGATTCACCTTCGACAGGGGAGGGGGGGAGTTGCCGAAAGACGCACCGGTAAGAGCACACGGGAATTTCGCGCAAAGTTTAATCTACATATGAAAATTATTCTGGAAATTTGAAAAATACGCTTATATCTTTTATTTGTTAAAATTTTGCTAATAAACGAAGTTCTACAATAATTTGTTAAAATTAATTATAGTATGAATACTTTTTACACAGACTGTATAACTGTATAGTCATAAACATATCGAATATACAGCATGATTTTTAGTAATAATAGTTAAACAATATACATATATATATTCAAAAATAAACGAAACATTTTCAAATAAAGACCCACTATATTTAATGTGCTTTGAATAAAATACTACTTTACAAGTTAAAAGCTTATTAAAAATTTTTCGCTCGGATGGCAGACCATGGAGAAAGTTCCAATTTAAATCTAATTTTGAATTTTATGTTATTTTCATTTTCTAAATTTTACACTGTTCCTCTAAAAATTATTCTTCCAATATACGAAACTTTTTCGTTTAAAAATGATACATTTATGAACCTGGGTCTCGAGTGATCCAGACTCCAGTGTTCAAGGATTAAGAGATTTACTCAAGAAATGCTAAATAATAAAATTATATCGTCTGTGCCATCTATTTCGAAAACTGATTGCAACCAGTATCCTATTTTCATATTTTTAGGCACAATTTGAGAAGAAAATAAACAATTCTGTATTTGAACAATAATATTTTATCTAACTCTGGCAACGTTTAATACATTTTTCTAGATCACGTCACGCCGAAAAGACAAAGAAGAAAAACAGCAACGCGAACTCCTGCGAATACCCGGGATTGTTTACAGCCCCATCTTTTTAACCTTCGCATATTTTTGAAGTTCGCTAAGTCAGAGACGAAAAGTCGAGACACGTGAGCGCTTAGCCGAGAATCGATGGAAAAATAGATTTTCGAAGAAAGGCTTCTTTGTTACCATAAGGCGAAAAAACTGATCCCTCAACATCGTGCGAAGTGCACCAAACGTTTACGCGAATTCTCGTGAAACTACTTGGCGGTGATCCCAGAAATCGTAACGCTTGACAGCTGGCCAAACTTCGACGTCCATTCACAGCATCAAAGCCTAAGAGTTTGCGTGTTGTCCGATATTGACACGATCAAGAAACCACGTTTTTACGTAGTCGTAGAAACTTTCTTGATTTGGACGAAAGTGAGGGCGAACTTGAGATTCCGTGTTAGCTGATATGGCAGATATTTGATTTTATTTGGAAAGAAAGAAAGAGTATTAATCTTAGAACGTTTAAGGAAGGGTCAAAAATGTTCCTAGAATTTGAAATAGATATGTTGAACGCGATTAATTTTATGCGGCAGATGTTTTTATATTAACAGGTTAATTACTACATTGAAGCTGTTGAAAGTACTACTATCTATTTTTTTTCAATATTCCTATTATGGTAGATTATCTAGTTGCTTCATTATTGGATAAATTAACTATCTAGAATTAATTCTAAATCATCACAAATACCCGTCTTCTATAATCTAACTGTTAAAAATTCTTTTTACTTAATAAGAAATATTCGCGTAAGGTATTTGAAATTAAATAATTAGACTTCTATTGCTAGATTTCGATACATATAAGTAGAGATAATTCTAGTTGTAATTCTACTTACTTATCTAGAATTATAGTTAGCTAGAGTTGTTTAGTTATCTCTAGTTATCTAGAAATTAAAAATTATTAAAGACTACTAACATCGAATTTTGAAGATATTCGGGAGGATTGTTTCAAATGGGACATCCTGTACATTTTTTTTTTTAAATTAAAAACATGAGATGCTTTGTATAGAGACATAATTTTAATCAAACTTCAAATGTTCTTAAAAATTTAAACACTCACAGTACGTAATAAATTTGAAAATAGACTTTCTATGTAGACTATCAGTTACAATTTTCAAAATTTAAATACTCTGAGTTTCTTAATTTTTAATGTTTGGTGAAATGCAACTTCAGAATGATTCCTATTTACACGTCCAGTCCATTTTGACACCATTTACATCCGCCTTAGACCACCTAAAATGTTTCAGTGCAATGCCAAAGCAAATAAATTACCGAGACATTTTTAATGCTGCTATCTATAATTTTGACGAGGTGCCCTTGTCAATGACCATGAACATGAACGTGAACATGAACATGAATGAAATTGTTACCGGCAAACGACGCGCGTGTAATGGATGCCAACAGTCTAGTGGATTTCCCCCTCAACTATAGCGAACATTGTTCTATTGTTAACTCCACTTCCGGAACGCATGGCGTGCTCGTCGGAACGCATCTTTGTATTATCATTATATTATTACCTATATTCTATAATAAATGTACTATTGCACAGTTTAAGGGGAAACTTCCAAAAGGCCCCATCACCCCAAGACAACCAAACTTCGGATTTATAGTAATTGAGGGACGAGAAATCGAATGAGACCATTTTCAGAACTGGCAAATAAACCGTTCTCGAGATATACAGGGTATTCTAAAAGTGCGGAAACCCCCTATTATCTTGATAAGAACGCATTTCCACGCAAAATGACTAACCTAACCCTAACCCTAACCTAGGTTAGGTTAGTCATTTTCCGTGAAAATGCGTTCTTATCGAGGTAATAGGGGGTTTCCGGACTTTTAGAATACCCTGTATATCTCGAGAACGGTTTATTTGCCATTTCTGAAAATGGTCTCATTCGATTTCTGGCCCCCCAATGACTATAAATCCGAAGTTTGGTTGTCCTGGGATGTTGGGGCCTTTCGGAAGTATACCCCAGTTTAATCGTGTTGCACTGCCGTTTCAACTCCTGCCATCAGAAATTCCATCAGGAATTAAACGGAATGAAAACATTGTGTGGAATATGTCACGTTATAATTGTACAATAATCTAGATTATGATTGTTTCAGTTTTGGCTTTAAATTTTCTAATTAGTACACTCGCAATCAAAGGTTTCTCAAGAAAAAATAGTGACATTTCAGAGTCTCGCCCTTCCCCATAGGCATCCTAGAGGAGAATGGGAATGTATGGAAGAGGCCTCATATACGTACAGGGTGGTCTAAAAGGAGTTTCAGCTTTAATTGCAGCGCCATCTATTAATATTTTTATAGATATTCAAATAACTATTTGATAAACAGGTAGACCAAAGTTGGAAATTTTTTTTACACGTGTTTTTCAGTTTTAAAATAGCGACTGCAAAGACCACATACAGCCTTGAAGAACGTGTGTTTATTATCGCGTAGCGGTTAATAATTTCTTTCTCTAGGGTTATGTGAAGGATAAAGTGTATGAAATGAAGATCAGAGACATGGAACACCTCAGAGAAAGAATTACTGAACTCATTCAGTTGAAAAATGGAGAAAAAGTCGATTTGCATTCATACGTGTTTTACTAACTTTTTAATGGCCAGTAGAGATAATGTTGACTTAGTGGTTACTGAGGGAAAACACACTTTGAAAATCTCATTCATTAAATTTTCAACGTTTCTGAATGAAATGCAATTTGAATTGAATTTGGATTGAATATCTTTTGTAGGTTTTTTTATAATGAATTCTTCAAAACTAACGCTCTTTTTGGGCAACCCTTTACACAGGAGTTTAGTCCTATCATTTGCGTGTAAACATTTACGGGGAAAAATTTGGATTGATATTTATTTATTATCCATATTTCTCAGTTATATATTAAATTTTATAATATCTAATAATTTAAAATTACATTATTTTTCTTTTTAAATCGAAGGGGCTGCTGCAATAAGGAGGCAGTTCCACTTTCGGGTAATTTGAGTAAATCAACAAAAACCAATTAAAAATTAGTGCTATTTCAAACGTGCTCTAAAGAACGATGTCCAAAAGTGGCCAAAATTTGCCCATCATATAAATGTATGAAGTTAGTCTATCCTTATGTTTTTGGACTTGCTAATTGCGAATATGACACTTAAAATTGGCCAAAGCTTGGGGAACTTTGTGAAAATGCATTTTTCTTGCATAAAAATCTTGTTTTGGAGGAAGAGTTACCGTACAACATTTTGGACACTCTTTTTGCTTTTGAAAGAGCGATAAGTCATTTTGATAGGTTTTTTCCGTAGATTACGAATATGAGAACAAAAGTGTTTCATTACATCACGTTTTTGATGTAAGTTTAAAAGAAAGTTTGAAAAGTGAAAAGTGTTTTTAACCGTTTATGAAGTAATGTAAATTATCTCACGAATCGATGATTTTATTGAACAATTCGAACGAAAATTGCATGGCTTGAAGAGAAACACATGATGGAAACATGGATTTGACCTTGAGTGACCTTGTCAAAATCAGGTCGAGGTCATTAATGGTTTTTTTAAATGGAAACCCCTATTTTTTATTACATATTCCTGCAGCTTATCTCGAGAACTTTCTAAAACACTATAATAAAGTTACGTCTTATAGAGTACTTTTCGAGTTATGAAGCTTGTAAAGGCAAGATTGATCACTGATCCGGCGAACTAAGGCAAGATCGGAAAATTTGTAATCTACGGAAAAAACCTATCAAAATGACTTGACTGAACAAATTAAAAAAAAGGTTATATTTTATTACGATCATTACTATAATGGTTAATGTATTTAAAAATAATAATGTTCAAAGTTTATAATGTAGAATTATCTTCAAATAATTCACCCTCTGGATCGTCGCAATCGTCTGATGTGAAGTTTTCTGGTTTCAGTTTATTATTAAACCGTATCTCATTTTCCGCAACATATTTTTTTGCAAATTCTAACACGATTTTATATTTTGCAACTTTTAATGGTAAAATGTTTTTGAATGTTGGTTGAAAATTATTCATTTATCAATTCCGTTTTGTACCAAGTGAAAGATTACATTTTTCTAAATGAAATGGGATATATAACGAAAACTGTGGAAAGGTGGAGTTGCCTCCTTATTGCTGCAAAGACTTTAATTACTTTTAATATTAATATCGTGAAAACTAAGATTTTAAGGATTCCTGCTTTTATTATATTGCCATTTATTCTAGATAAGCCCGATTTCATCGCGAGTGTAACCTACGAAATTATTATAATATAATATTAATGTTTTTAAATTCCTTTCTTACGTTTCTTTCAACTGTTGATTACATTTTTGTGGTACTGATCATCAATGATTTCTGTGAGATACAACGTAAAGTTCAAAGTTGCATCAAATTCTACTAGTTATATTCTTATATCAAATTTCTATATTTTTTTAAATAATAGCTACATTGGGTACATTGGTGAAGGCAATGATGTCTCTAGAGATTGGGGGGACCAATGACAAAAGTCGAAAATCAGAAAATCTATTCTAATATAAATATAATGTATATAACAGAAACATATTAGTATTTTGTAAGTATCTATGCATGGGGTCCGGGGCAGGTGCCCTATTTGCCACGTTGTTAGGGGTAGCCATAGAGAAAGGATAAAACAAGATATCCACCATCTTTTGTAGACATTTCAATTCTAATTGGGGTCCTTTTCAACATAATGGTATATTTTGTCGAACGTATACAAAATTTTTAATTTTGTAATGTAAAATTGATTAAGACTGATTCAATAATACTCAATGAATATGTTAAAGAAATGAAAAAGAGTTGAAAAGTTTTATAGTGTTTCCAGTATTTTGTTTGTTTTTTATACTTGTTCTTACTAAATCCTATTCCAACTATAATTTGTCCATGAATGAATAACTTTAATAACAGTTGCCAGAATTAAACATGGTGTACAATAAATTCACAAATATGTAGAGCAAATGAAGAAAATTGGAACAATTGTAACAAGTGCGTTAAGCATTATAATTGATGAATTAAGAAAATGTGTGTCCTTCAAGCTGTTCACGCTTGGAAATCTAGTTTAAACACAGTAGTCTTGTAACAAAGTTTACCTTCCGTTATTATCACAAATGTTATGGTAATTATCGTAAGCGTGCAAATTCAATATTATTTTAAGAACAACTCAAAAAAGATTCAATTCGATTTAAAAAGAGCACATTAAATTTGTTAATATTGTAAATATTGACCTAGGACAATATGACTATAATAAATATGCAATTTTCAATTGTTTATATCCGGAAAATAAAATTACAAATTGCAAAAAAGAATTTCAAGAAATTTCAATTTGATTTTATGTGAAGAACAGTGATTGCAGGGGCCTAAGGGGAGATATAGTCGCGGGCCCTACTTTCCAGAAGGGTCCGTTTTAAACGTGAAGATCTTTCTTCTATTTACTATGTCAAAAGTTCTAAAGTCTAAAATACACTATAATTTTACAAATTTCGAACTCAATTACTGTTGCTAGAATATATCCTTCCATTTTCATTTTTATTATATATTTAAATCATTATTATATGATGATGATTTAATGTTTTTTCGTGATGACGACTTAATAATTTTTCATGATGATGATTTAATGATTCCAAATTTTGTAAATATTAAACCCAATTGTTATTGTAAAAATAAATCCTCTCTTTTCAAATTTTCTAAATCATTAAATCATTAAAATATATCTTTTCGATGATTGAGTTTTAATATTATATATTTGCAGACCATACATTTTCTTCACGATTAAATGTTATTGAATTTGATTTAGAATAAATTTCAATTTTTCAACTAACAATAACTTTATCAACCAAGGGATCCTTTGAAGGTTTGGTAGGTGCTCAAGAAATTTCAATCCGGTCTTAAGTAGAGAATCTGCAGTTTTCAACTTACATATACGCTACTTTTGAAACCTCCTGTACATTTCTTTTCAAATCGAATTTAACATCACGCTCTGCATTTTAGTTTTAAGAAGGTACGTTGTTCATCTTTCATTAAATCATATAAACCATAATCCTGATATTAGGTACTTGCATTAGCGGCGATAGAATTCTAATACAGTATTAAGTGTTTAAATTAATTGTGTGGCATTTCTTTGTTTTATTTGAAGATTTATTTAAAAAAAATCATGATAACCCCAATTATTGAAGTAATCATTATTAATATTTTTTTCAAATACATTGGCGATATTTAAATTTAAAACATCTATTAATTTCCTATTAGGAAATTTTACACCTCGTAAAATTTACCTTACTTTAATGGTAACTTTGTATCAACTCATGATTCTTACATAAATGTGAAAAACAAATGGATGAAATTAATGCTGTGCAAATTGATATTGATTTAATAATAGGTTTTTTCATTTGTAAGAGATTTTTATTATTCTTTAAGATTTCTTTGATGATTTCTTTCACAGTAGTGTGACATAAGTGTTCACTTTATCATATACTTCAAATAAATCATGCTTTCGGATAGAGATAATAAATAATACTATAATCAATTAGAATTAGACTAGCATCTTACATTTGTACTGATTAAATCAGCTTATCAACAACCTACTTGACAGCGGATTCTTTATTACATATGTAGTATTCCAGCTTATCGTATGTTGCATGTAAATGATGGTACACTCGCGATCAAATCAGGCTTCGTGGAAGAACGCTCCGGGAAAATGCTGATGTCCCAGATTCCCACCTTTCCCCGTAGTCGTCTCCGGGGAGAATGATATTCTCCTATATACAAGGTATCCGCGCTTAAGTGTGACAGTTGCGTTATTCCATAACTATTAATGATACGTAAAAATTGTTTGTATAGAAATTGCACAGTAAAATGGAATCTATGTTTTGGCGCGAACGAAATTTTTTTTATATTAGCTTAAAAAATATGGTGGTCAAGTTTTCTTTTTTAAATAGAACTATATATTTTTTTTTAGATGAATGTGATAGTGCTTTCCAAGATGAATTTATTAAGCTTTAATGTATATACCCGATTTTAACGTTTACAAATTTACTGAATGTCAGTGGAGACGTCTGGATTCGAGTAGCAAGTAGTAAAAGCGGCCCTATTGTTGCGGTAAGTGTCCCATGGAGTGGAGGATGGTGTCATTCGCGTCATTCCATAATTATTAATGACACGAAAAATTGTTTGTATGGAGATTGCACGGTAAATGGGATCTATGTTTTGGCGTGAACAAGATTGGCGTTAAGAAACAAAACTTGAGCAACTTTGAACTAATAATGTAAAAAAATTTTCGTTCACGCCAAAACATAGATCCCATTTACCGTGCAATCTCCATACAAACAATTTTTCGTGTCATTAATAATTATGGAATGACGCGACTGACTTAAGCGCGAACACCCTGTATGTTTATATGAAGGTACGTGGCAGGATAATTTGAATTTGTTAGGGGTTTAGTGGAGGGGGAGAGAGGGTTCGTCTCCCCGGACGCCTTCAGTTCGGGCCGTGGACCGTTAGGTGGCGATGAGATGAGTTCGAATATATAGAAGTTCCGAATCGCGGTATGATAGATGTCTGAGGCTGGGATCGTCTGTTGTCAGCCCCACTGACGAGTCAGACGATCCCGAGACGAAACGCCTTTTTCTCCCCTCTCCTACAAATTAGTATTTACTTTATTATTTATACTTTTCAGTTATGTACTAAATTTTATAATATTTAGTAATTCAAAATTTTATTATTTTTTTATAAATTACTTTTAATATTAATATTGTCAAAATGAAGATTTTGAGCATTGTTGCTTATCCTGCGGAAACCTGATTTGACCTCGAATGTACAGAGAAGCAAGCATACTATTAACCCTTTGGCAGAGTACGGTCATTGACTCCAGTCCTTCTACCGATACTTAACCCTCCGAAATCCGTTATTGAGTTCAATTAGACTCATCAAAAAGTTGCAAAAGGTGGCATTCACTATATTTTTGTGATTCTAAAATACGTGAATAATCACATACGAAATTTTTATAAATAAATTAGTATTCATTTTCTTTCATTTTCTTTGTTAATTCATAAAAACTCAATTATTCAATAAAATGCCTATTCTGATTCTTCTAATGAAATACGAAGTTTGTCGATCAAAATATTTTATAAAAACTAGTAAAAAGGTGAGAAACAAAAAGCGGAATATAAAAGTTTTATCGTAAGTAGAATTGATATTAAATCTTTTTTACGACACAGAACTCTAGAAAGCTATTGAATTTAAAAAAGCAAAATATTTGATAACATTCTAATGTTTGATCGACGTGGTAAATGCAAGTTCACTGTTCACAAACAAAACGAAAGAACCGCGGTGGGAATTAATTACAAGTGTATTATCTACATTATCAATCAAATGTAAAAATATATTAATACGATGGTCGTTACGCAAGCCCACTATCTGAAGGAGAACGTAATTTCTCTGATCGTTTTGTGTTTGAAATTCTGGGTGATTATTACCTCTGTCAAGATCAACTATACGCACGGTGGATAAAAATAGTGCATTCAAAAGTAACTGTTCAGCAAGTAAGAAATTCGATGAAAATTGCTGCTTGTGGTGTAACAGTTTTTTCTCAGGACTATTTGAAGAAAGATTTTACAATAGCAACGATTTAAAATCATTTATCAATAATTTATTTGCAGTTGGAAAAATAGATCACTGTTCTTATATAATAATTATAATACTTTCCAAATTTTTGTGTGTAAATTAAATGTTGCATTTTTTGTGAGATATATTGAAATTGTAATTATTTCGAGTAATGATAATAAAATTATCAAGCGTTCAATTTTCTATCTTCCATTATTAATATAATAGCAATCTTATTGAAAATAAAACATATTCTTTTTAATTATCAGAGTATGTATCTAATCTGCAATGTCAATTACTATTACGATCGAATTAAGATTTATGGGGCCATTGAAGCCCAATATGGGGCTATTGAATCTTCAAGGACCCTTTTGGTTGATAAACTTAGTTCAAAAGTTGAAATTTATTCTAAATGAAATTAAATACCATGTAATTATAAAGTAAAAAAAGAATCTACAAATAAATAATATTACAGGATCAACTTTGAAAAATATATATCTTAATAATTTTGAAGCAATTTATTTTTATGCTTAGCGTAATTTCTAATTATTCCTAAAGGGTAATATTAAAAAACTGCCATTCCAAATTTTTTGACATAGTAAATAGAAGGCTTATAACGCGCTCCTGCTGGAAAGTAGGGTATAGAATTGTAGTCCCCCCTTAGACCCCCCTTGATTTCTGCCTTAATGTTGCAGTTACAACATTACACAAATTTTTGCCAATAATGTTTGATAATTATAACGTTTCAGATAAGTTTAACATTAATTAAAATGGAGAAGTAATAGTTATATTTATTATTTAAATAAATTTAGGAAAAAACTAGATGATTTGTAACAATTATAAAAATTCTAAATTGCAAATTTGTTAACATCGCAATAATTATGAATATTTAGCAGAATACAAAATCACAAACATTTCTGCAAATATTTTTGTAATTATATGTAAATAAAAGAATTTGCTTTCAGAAGTTCGATGAGTTTTTGAAAAATTGAACTTGCAATTGATATAAGCTTAACAAGTAAATTTAGAAAACAAAGGAAAGTATAACGATTGTACGTTATTAGCATTATGGTAATTATGAATATTTAACAAAATGCAAAATTGCAAAAATTTCTATCAAGAATTTTAATAAAATAATATTAAGATATGAAATTTTTATATCGTACAGTTATTCAGAAAGGGTTTTTTCTTTCCGAATACAAATGTATATATGTATCTTCTGTTTTCCTAATATCAGATATCACGTCGAATAAAAATAAGGAAGTCGGTCCGAGTATCGATCTGGAAGGTGGCTGATTCCGATGGATGGAACTGATACACAATTATCATGAAGTTGCACAGTGCTGAAAACCATAGTAACTCAGAAAGAAGACGATTCTTATAAAATCAGTAGTAAATGGAAACTTTTTTCTTGTCTATAAATTATTACATACTGTCTATTCAAATGAACATGTATTTAACTGTTTCACAAATACTTAAAAAAACATAAAGTTGCAATAACAAATGAGTTTGTAGATATGGAAATAATTCGACACTAATTGTTTCCAAAATAATTTAATAATTCCACAAACCTTGGAATTATCTCCATTAAAAACGTTTTGTTTTTAAATGGAATTTTCTTATTATTATTTAGGTATGCAAAAATTTGTTTGGTTAAATAGATAAATAAATAAAAAATGATGTAAAATTTCAGCGTCTCGACACTATCATTAAAAACATATTAACAATTCTTTAATATCAACTTACACAGTATAATACAGTAATTTGCTGTAAAACTATAAAATTAATCATACATTAAATTTTTGCAAAAATAATAGTTTATAGTGGACAATGAAAATTTCCACGTGTTGTTAACTTACGTATTAGAAAATTTTATTAGTTATTCAAAAATTGAAACTTTCACAGTCCATCATGACAACTGAAGACATTTTCTTCTTCATTTACTAAATTTTCAAAAAATTAATTAAGAATTTCACGTCCTTAAAATTACACTGCCTTTTAAACAAAGACGAAGAATTTGTTTAGTATTAAAATGCGTCATGAAAATCGCGTTAACTCAACTTGATGGCTCTTTACTGGTTAACATGTTTAGCAACAGATACGTGTAGTTCGCGTAAAAAAAAAGAATTTAGATTACGTTACCTTCTTTCGAAATATACGAATGTACGACCTTGTGCATATTGTATACTTACAGACGTGTTAGAGGTTTATAGCGGAATCAGTTGAAGATCAAGTCTTGGTTAAGTGCGCGCGTCTGCAGCTAAACTTCAAAGGTGAACTTTCGTACGAGAAACATGGTTTGATAAGAATTAATATTGCGACCCTCATTAAATTGTCAAAATCATTCTATTTTTGTCTTTAATGTAATTACTCATCCTTTCGAATCGATTATTTTATTTTTAAAGAATGTAACATTGATTAAAATTGATTTTTGAATTTTAGTGAAACAAATATATCCCTTCATATGACTATGATGGGTTTTCTAATAACTGATAAGAGAGGCACTGATAACGCGTACTAAAACTAAAAGAATAAATAACAATAGAGGGATCATCTAATTCTAAAAACTAGAACGGTTATATAAATTTTTTAATTTAATGATCCAAGTTAGGAATAACTAATGAAAGTTTATATTTGTTTTTGTATTGTTGCTGTCAGATTTTATAATAATAAAAAAATTTTAATTTTATTAAATTTGGAATGTTCAGAAAATTTTTTATTTTAAATAAAAAAAAATTCAAATCAAAATAAAGCATTTATTAAGATATATGTGTTACATTAATTGTTAATTTATGTATTAATAGATTTAAGAATTGATTGGATCCTTAAGGATTGAAAAGTAAGATATCTATAGTTAAATATTTTCCTTTAACTTATTCTAATTTTTGAAATGGGTCATTCAAATTTTACTACTCAGTTAAATATATTTTTCTTCAGCATCCAGTAGGACCATCAATGATGAATCCGACATTTCCATATCATATGTAATCCTTCTGAATGATACAAAATTGTTCTTCTAATTTTTCTGGAAATATAATGGAATGCAACACAGTTTTGCTTCTCTTGTAAAATTTAAAAAAGCTGAGATGACTCCTTTTCAAAATGACCAATTCAATTATTCTCTTTTGCACGCATATAAAATAGAAATTCTTTCCTCTAGAATTGTTTTCATTTTTAATAGGACCTCAAAAATTGCTTCAAAAATATTGATTCTTTTTTTTATATGTTTCGAAAGATATACATTTTAAGAATGTCTTTTTTAAGTATCAGCGTAAATTTTGGAAAATAAATTTTAAATGTAATTTTTCTCAAATTGGGACATTTTTTAACGTCATTGATGGAGGACCGTAGAGATAGTCCCGATTTTAATTTAATTTTGTATCTTATATTACTTCCATTTTCTAAATTTTACATTGTTTTTTTTTTTTAATTATTCCCCCAATGTAGAAAACCTTTTTCGTTTAAAAATTATACATTTAACTTTAAGTTAGTCTTGTATATGAGTATTTCACAAGTTGGGCTCTGGGTTCACCCAAACTCCGCTGTTCAAGGGTTATGGTACTTAAGGATGCAGTTGATATTTTATGTTCCTATTTATTATTTATAACATTATACTTAACTATGAAATCAATCATTTCTGCTCCCAATTCAAAAGTTTCAAAAGCTATCACATCCTTTTAGTTCTAAATACCTCAATTAACATAATCAAGGTCACATTTTATACTAAAAACCAATCTCTTTTAATTTTATTTAATTATGTATACGTGAAAAGTTTATAAAATCTTTAACATATCTCTTTGAATGTCTGTCATTTTGTCATATTACCCCATATATTGTAATAGATATTCTTATGAAGTTTTTAAATGTTGTTAGTTTTTTAAAACTTTTTAAAAATATGTATTATTTATAATACTAAATAAGTAGTCGAAAAGAAGAACGAATTTGTAACCATAAGAAACACAGTGAAATGTAATTTCTTCCTAGTATTAAATTTATAAGTGCTGAAAAAAATTTGCAAAATTCAAGATCTTAAATTTTTCAATGAACGAATTATCTTATTCCTATGTTTGAATTGGTAATAAGTCAGTAATCATTCATATTCAAACCAGTAATTATTCCTAGTATAAGAATTTGTATCATGATTGATTATTCTTAAGAAGAATGGGAAAGAAAAATGATTCTTTTAAATGGAATTTAGTTTCAGCTTTATGAAAAATTTCTGTATGTAAGAAAAGTATGAAAAAGCAAATTATTCGTGCATTTCGAAGTTGCAATCTGCTATAATGTATTTTAGATACTAAAGACCAAGAGACATAAGTAGTTCGAATTAGCATTGCAAATTTCTGTTATACTACGCTGCTATTACGTAAGTCGTATATCTTCGTTCGGAAAATGGTGATAAAAATGAATGATTGGAGCGGAAAGAAAGCTGTATTGACAATGAAATAATGAAAATTCAACAAATCTAACGAACTGTCCAAATAAACATTCTAAGCAAAAAGGAATCACAATAATACATATTTTCTTTCCATATATTTGTTAAAGCAAAACTGAAGTATTGAAAAAATAAGAAAAATTCTTATTTCAAATATAAAACATTTGAAACAGTACATTTACGCATTGTTTAAAATAAAAATGATTAAAAAATAATATTATTAACATTCGCTTTTTCTTCTTTTTTAAATTATTATTTTCATTTGATGCAGAAATATAGTTTGAAGGTTGAAAACCTTTTTTTTAATGTTTTTGAAATGTATTATTAACTTTTCGTTGCAATATGTTACAAATTTGTTATTTCTTGGTTTTTGTAATTACAAATTTTATTTTACATAATTTTGCACAACTTCAATATTACATTACTTTTCTTCAAATAAATTTTTGAGATAGAAAAATATTCATTGTTATTCTAAAACTATATTTTTTAAAGTACATTTCGAAAATTGAAATAAACAAAATTAGAAATGATGCACAGTGAAGTTTACTTTCATTTGAAAAAACTACAATGATACTTTGGAAGTTATACATAAATCGGTTACAACTACATTGTTAGAAATATATTGCATAAAATAATTTTTATTCACTTTTTTATGCCCACGAGGTTTATTCAAGATAAAAAGTTATGCCAAAAATAATAGTCTGATCGAAAACAATGTATTATTTGAAATATATTTCATACATAACGAAATGTTTCATATTGCATTATTTTATAGTATAAATAGAAAAAAGAAAAACAAATGTTCTTTCACGAAAACTGTAAGAAATCAGACATATTCGCAGCAGTGTATAATAAAAATATGTTTTCTAGAATTCATATTTACAACAAAGCTTTCTTTTCTTCTTATCTGTGAGCACCATATGAGCCTTTTTCGTACCAAGCACGTGGTTGACATTTAAATTTTTATACAATATTTTATAATTTTTGGATTAATTAATTTGGCAAACGTGAGAAGGATTTAATTATCAAATTCAATATAAATTATTTTCTTTTTTATTCACATATATTTTTTTCATTATATTCAAATTTTGTCTATAATGGGAAATATTCGTTAGTGTAACTAGGTGGGAACCAGAGTAAAAATCTGGTCCTCCTAAAAATTTTAACTGACCCTTTCCCAAAAATGTCGACACTACCATTCTAAAATTTCAAAATCCCAGATTTCCTACATTTCAGTATTTTTAAATTTCAAAATTTCAGATTTCTTACACTCCTTGATTTTTAAATTTCAGAGTTCCAAACATCTGACATTGAGATCTTAAAATTCTAAAATTTCAATATACTAGAATTTCACAATTTATAAATTCTAAAATTCCGAAATTTCAAAATTAAAGAATTTTAGTTTTCCCATATTTTAGAATTTTAAAATTACAAACTTTTTAAATATGGAAATATTTTAGAATCGTATAATTCTGAAATTCTAGGATTTCAATAATTTTTAAAATTTCAGACTTTCTAAATTACAGAATTCCAGAATTCCAGATTTCAGAGATAAAGGGTCTATGCTCAAGTATGGATTAATACAAATTTGCAAGTATATGTATATTCGCAAATATTATCGCTATCAAAAGTTGAATTAATATTTTTCACTTCTCTTTGCGGCACTTCCTGCTTCAACAAAAATAACACGTAATAGTTTTTAAGAAAATCGTTTCAAATTACCATTGAACGTGTAGCAATACAATGCAGAATATTCCACCATGAAAATAAAAGGATTTCAATTTAAAGAACTTAAAAAGAAATTGTTCTTTTTTTAAAGTCACTTAAACGGAACACTTAATATGCAGCGGTTTTTGACGTCGATCGAAAATCGTGAAGGAACAGGTAGATATCATGCACAAGGGTTAAAATTTCATCGATCGAAGAAATCGACCCAATTCCGTTCATATAGTCCGTTGAAAACAGAATCGATTAATCAATGAGGTTACAGTTATATTGATATATTATCTCAATCTATTATCAAACAGGCCATGAAATTTCACTCATGAGACAATGTTTCGTGAAACTGAACCAGTAGATGTAAACAAAACCTATTATTATCAATTATAACGGTATTATTCAATAACAAGGTTTTTTTATAATGACTATAAGATCGAAAAGGGCCTTAATAGAGATCAAAATATCGTACGAGTATTAGCGTAATTAGGTAGATATAGAAATAAATATTTGTGACAAAATGTAATACAAAACATAAAAATGTAAATCTCTTATGGAAATTGCTATGAGTGGAAGGTGAAAATTTGTATTATGTAAAATTATAAAGAAAATTGTGTTAAAAGTAAGAAACAATGGATATTTGACATTTTAATTAGTAATAGACACTTTCTTAGAACTATTAAGAATTTAATTAAATTATTTAATTTAAGTATTAAATAAATAATATAAATTAAATAATAGTATAAAAAATACCTACTATAAATTAAAATTATTATATTTTTGTTAGACAACATTTCTAATTACTCCAATATACACGAGCAAATAAAAAATATTGCTATTGTTAGCTATTGCAGCCATATAAAAAAAAGTATTCATTCGATTTTCACGGAGCGTGAAGAGAAGAAACCAAGAATGTCACAAAATATCTCTATTGAGAAAAATAAGTTTTAATATTTTAGTCCAAATACTATAAAAAAGTCAAGGTATATAAAATGAAACTTGTATTTTAATGAGGCAGCACAGAATTAATAATTAATAAAATAATCATCATTTTATAGTGATTTTAATTTCTTCTTAAAATTGAAACACTGTATAATACTGAAATAATATAGGAAATGTCCACTTTGTTTGCATATTACTATGAAAAAATACTATTAGCATTTTGTTAATAGTCAGATGCTTTATTTCTTCTAGTACTTGTTACAATGTCTTGTAAGATTGCCAAGCCTTAAAATTGCACAATTTTCTGGGAACATGATATATAGTAAAAAGACCATGAAATACAGTAAAAAAAAGAATAATATATACTTTTTTATAAATAAGAGTGTTCTGACCTGTTATGATTAATTCAAGAAAAAAAGAGGAAAAGAAGAGACAATATTATTTTCAAACTAAAATCCAATTAAAAAAAGACACCCATCTCCTACTTTTTCAATGTATATTTTAGTGGTGACATTTCTTATTTTGTATTTTGTACACACCAAATATCTGACCCATTCTTACGCACAACCCTTAGAATTTGATTATTTTTCTGATTTAACAGTTCAATAGTTCCATTTGTCACAAACAAAAGCTGCTATAAAATAAAAGTATCCCTAAAAATGGGATTTTCTCGTTACCCTTCACTATATCTAAAAAATTCTTTACACAATTTCGTAAACGTCGCGTCGCGTCGTTCAGTCATCGATAAACGGTATCAATTCGTCGAACATTTCACAAGAAACGAATCAACGTTCTATATCCGACTTACGATAAACAAAAGCAGGAAACGGAAGAACGTCTTTTCCTGGGGTTTCACTGAGAGCACATTTTCTTGAACGTGGAAAAACAACAAGCGATCACGACGATGGTAAAAAGCGCGGCGATTCAAAATGAAAATCGTCACTGACGGAATGACAGCCGAGGAGGAACGATCCAGCCGTGATTTCACGGATCGCACCCGATTCACGAGCCGGCCTGAACGATCAGCGGAGATCCAACGCGAGCCACTGAACACTGCAACACTACGAATCCTTCGTAGCCGGCCGACATTAAGGAAGGAAGCATGCGTCGAGCTTCCCTTTCCCCATAAAACTCTTTCAAACACACGCGTGCACACCCACTTAAATACACGCGCGGTGGTACGCGCTCGCGCGCCCACCTACGCGCACACACGTCATCCCCGTCGACGGACACGCGTTAGCTTCTCCCGAAAAAATAACGCGACGGATGATATAGATGGTTTTTATTGACGGGAGTCAAAGACCCGGGACACTGAATCGATCTATCAATTATCAGATGTATCGGTGCGATTTTTCTGTAGGGGAACGATGGTGGAGGGAGACGATAGTCGAAAGTGAGACGAAGGGGATGAAGAAGTTTTGACTCTCCATTTCATTTCAGTGATAATTATTCAAAGTATTCAGATGATTAATGACTTACCAGAGGACAAAGTTAGATGAACAGTATTTAGATGTTCTTTTTTTAAGCATGTACACCCTTTAAAACAAAAACAACTTTTTAAACTTGCACTAAACGTTTGAGCTTTCTTGAAAAGCTAGAATGATTACTTTACTGGACAATGCATTTTCGTCATTTTGAAAAAATTGCAATTGTTTCGAAACACGAAAAAAATAATGAAAGGTATAAATCTTTTACATTCAACTTTGATGTTTGGTATCTAGTATTCAGTATCAAGTATCCGGTATTCAGTATCCGGTACCCAGTACTAAACATCAAGTATCAAGTATCCAGCATTTGGTACCTATTATCCAGTATCTAGTATTCTTTGTCAAGTATCTAATGTCTAATATCTAATATTTGGTACCTAATATCTAATATCTTTCTAAAAATCAATAATATTTCACAAATACTTACGCAGCAAAAGTTTTTCTTTTACTTACTAAAAATTGTAACTACATATACTCCAGTACATGGTTAACGTTAAAATATTTTTGCACCCAAAGTAGAAGCCAATATTTGTGTTTAACATTTCATTGATTTTAATTGTTAAAAGTTCATCTTCCTGTAATAGTTGCATTAATTAATAATTTTGATTCATTTTGGATATGAATTAGTTGTGCTATTAGTACATTAAGTGAATAGTATCTATTGAATTTTGGAAATTTAACTTTATCAAATTTTTTATGTTATGAATCGAGCATATAATATTATATTATTTTTATACGAATGAATTACTTAAGAGATAGTTTTAGTATACAAATAAATCGTTTTGATTATAAATTCGCTTATATTAATTACATAAATGTCAATGATGTTGCAAAATCGATACTATGAACTTAAAACTTTCTTCATGCATTTTACATATCGTTTTCGTAATTATTTATCTCTAATTCGTTTATTTTTATCCACGCTATTTTCATCTTACATTATGTACTCGAATATACAGTAGCAGTGCAGACAGAAACTATATTTCTTTCTGTAAAGTGGAAAGAATGATGTACGTTCTTACACTTTGAAAATCCACATTTCTTAATAAGTATGCTCAATTAAATTGTTCAGCAATTTGAAATTACTTTTCCATTGTTACTTTTTTAGTGTTATGTGATTATAATCAAACACACTGATACCTTAGTGGGAATAAAGGACAACCAGAATTTAATAACGTATTTCCCAAAGGAATAACCACCCACGAAAGTTACAAATATTAATTAAAACAGAAAATAATGGATTTCGCTTTTTACCATATGTATACATGCAACTTTTTATATTAAATTCCGTTGACAAGCATACTCATTCTTTTAATTCTTGGAGGAAATGGATTTTCAAATATTAGATTTACAATTAAATTAACCATCTTCATATTGTTTCCTACACAATTATTTGTTAAAATTTCGTGGACTATAATTTTGGATCTAACAAGAAGTAGGTGCCACATAAATGAATCATCTTTGCTATATTTGCCAATCTAATGCAATATAACGGTAATATTCATTAATACATACATGATATTTGTATTTAATTACAATATTTAATTAATGGCATTTAATATTTGATAATTAACACTTATTTAATAACTAATATTTAATAGTTATTATCAAGTATCCAGTATCTAGTATGTCGTATTCAGTATCTATCATCCAATACCTAATATGTAGTATCCATTATCCAGTATCCAGTAGCCACTCTTCAGTATTATCTAGTATACAATATCTGGTATCATGTATGTAGTATCTAGTATCTAATGTCTGGTACCTAACCTCCAATATTTGGTGTCTAATATCAACAAATTTAATATTTAATATCCAATATTTTATATATAGTAGATAGTATCTTAGTTCTTCGTCTAATATGTAATATGTAACCTATCTAATGTGTAAGTAATATGTAGTATTTAATTCTGTATTTAATTACGATATTTCCAAATGCTACTCTTTACTCATAAATAGAATTCTACAAATAACAGAATTTCCAAGTTACACGATATTTTTTCCTGCAAGCATAAAAGATACATGTATCAAGCCGTAATATTCTGAGAAGCAACATTTCTGTTTATAGCAGAATTCTATAAATACCACAGTAAATCATTTTTGTTCTGCGAACGTATATACATATAAATGATATACGCTCAATTAGTCGACAATGACACCTCGAAAGAGAATATTTGTCGACTTTGAAGATCGAAAGAGGTTTCTTGCACAGGAGTAGAAAGTAGGAGGAGTATGTAAGTTGTTAAAGGGAAGCATATTTATTTGATTGCGAAGGTCGGTGGTCTGTTTAGTTACGTTCAAAAATATTTCGGTGATGGATGAAAAGCGGCCGACGCGACGCGACGTGAAGAAAGAGGCACTCTGTGAGAATGGTAGAAGCCATGCTCTAGTTTTACGATCAAGGTGCATCGTTTTCATTTCTTCTCATGTGTTTGAGAAATTTTTTGGTATATTAAATTAGTACAAAAATAATTGCGGCTATTTCAATTTTAAACCTCCATACTTATTTAGGAATGAACTTGTATTAAATAATTTGATGCAATAATAAGGTAAGTATGTATAATTCTATAAATGATTCTCAATTACCCGCCCATAAAAAATTTCTACTCGTTGAAAAAATTGTCTTTAACTTTAATTTGAAGTATAATGGTGCATCCAGATACTGGATATTAGACATTGGGTACTAGATACTGGATACCAGCTACTAGACACCGAATACCTGATACTGGATACTAGACATTGGATACTACAGACCACCCGGTATCCAGATACTGGATATTGGACACCGGATACTGGATACTGAATACTGGATACTGGATACTGGATACTGGCTACTGGATTTGACTGAAAAATCCACAATTTTTCATTTTAAATCTGGGGTAACTTTTCAAATTTTAAACTATATTAAAATAAAAATCTCATTCTTAATGAGATAAAGATACCGGCTGTGGAAATTAAAAGAAATTCTAATGTATTTAAAATGTCACTATTCTACAATAAACGTTGTTGCATCATATATCAGCTAGATCTTATCTAATCAGTAACAAGTGTTAGTACAAAATATACTCTATGATACTTTATGATATTTTACTCTGCGATGCTTTATCTATTGACGACAGATTTTTGAATAATGTGATTGTTATTTGTTCAATTTGTTACAATCTATCTGATCAGGCCAACTTGACATTTCTGTGAAGTGCCTGTAAGATAACAAAAGTGTTTCTCGTAGTTTAGTAAACAAATATATTATGGAGAAATAAGATGCAATGTAGGCCTCACAATACTCATAAATCGTTTGTATAGGGCGTCTCATATAAATGGGTCAAGGTATAGTTCTAAAATGTAGAAGATAAAAAAATTCCATTAGGTAAAATTAAATGGTATCACTACAAACTATTATTGCCATTCATATTTTTATGTTGATACATTAATTTTTATAATAAAAATGTTTTAATTTTTACAAACGGTATGCTTCACTTTTAAATTTTGGTTCTGATACATTAACCCTTGGAAAATGAATATTCCGAAACAAATACGAAACTAATACAAACATGATTCAAGTATCTTTATATTCAGGTTTGAAAGCTGAATTATATTTAATAATAAGTATAACGAAATATTTATATACAAAAAAGGAAATATAAAAGAGTCAAAATGACTCTGCATCTCTGTGCAAAGACTAGAAAATTACAATTTATTGTACTTTGAATTATAGCATCGATGAATTTTTTCTTTATAATCATTTATTAAAAAATTATAATTGTTTAAACTATTTACTATCTACATCTTAAGTGTTTCACTTTATATAACAAAATAACAGTAAACAACAATAATAATAAAAAATTAAATAACAATATATTTTTATTAAATCGAAAATATTGATAATAATTTGTATTTATTAATTAATTGCTTTCTGTTTTAATAATAATGTATCTAAACAAATTATTTCTGAATTCTATTAAATATGTCTTTATTTAGAATGTTCCAAAGAGCTATACTAATTTTTTCAGATTTGTTTTACACTTTCACACCTTGAAAAATGCACATAGGACATAGATGGCACACATTCACAGCATTAAAGTTAATCAGTGCGGGTTAAGGAGAAGTCTAAGGGAGGCTACAGTCCTGGGTCACATTTTCCAGGAAGCCCTATTATAAACTTTCCATTTATTATGCCAAAGAATATTGAATCAAACTCCGTTTTTAATGTTACCTTTTGTTTTTACGATTAAATGTTATTTCATTTTATTCAGGATAAATTTTCATATTTGAACCAATTTTGTTAACCAGCAGGGGCCTTTGAAAGCTAGCCCTGGGCCCTAGAAATCTTGATTCGGTCCTGGGGTTAACAATGCTTCAGTACACTAAAACTTTTATTTATCTCCTGTTTTATGTTTTCTTGTCTACATTTTAGTACACCTATTAAACAAAACTTCGCAATACATTGAAACCCATGCTTACTTTATGTTTTATGTCTTTTCTATCTACATCTTCATAAATCCATTAAACGAAACTTTTTATTACTTCGAAACGCGTTGTTAACATACTGTCAACAAACTTCTGGACATCCAGTGCGATGGACAAAGTATCGCTAACGCACATTGTGACGTTGTGTCTTGGGAGCAGACACACCCACGCTTTTAAGACGACCTTGTGAAGATACGTTATCGAACGCAGCGGAGCGTGAGAGCATTTATCATAGGAAAAAAGGTAGACCAATTGTTGATTATCTGTCCACGTGCTTTGCGTGTTTTTCTTGGATTAGTTACACTTTTCAAGTTTTCTAAGTCTAGTCGTTTCGATTATTCAACTGATAATCAATATTCGAACGATGTCAGACTGTCAAATATTTGTGTTAATAATACTAAAAAAACATAATTCTTTTCTTTTTTTTTTGTAATTTCAATCTTATATAAAGTCCTCATCAGAATTAATACCTGTAGATTGACGGAAAATGCACCAATGTCATATTTTCACAAAAATAAGTTAAACCCGATATTGAATTTGTAAACAATTCTATCTTTATTCTATATAAAGAAAAAAACGACAATTTCGAATTTTCTCTAGAAATGACTATAATAATATTTTTATATACTAATGTCAAATAAATCTATTTTATAAACTTATATCTTTTTTTGTGAAAAACTGAAATAGCATAAACTTCCATGCTCCCTTTTTGTATTAGAACAGAAATTTGAAACAACAAGAACTTCCGTGTCAGAAATTATTTGAACATGAACTTTTTAGTATATCTTCAAGTATTAATATTTTAACTTTATAGATACTGATATTAGTATTTCTTGTACCACGCCATAGATACGTAGTTTAGTACTTCGTCTTTAAAAAAAGATTTGCATGAAGCAATGTTGAATGCAAAAGAGAATTCTGTATTTAACAGGTATTGCTATATGATATTAATTTAGAGACGTACATTTCAATGGTTCGCTGTTTGTGTTACAACAAATTTCAGTATGGATGCTTTACGTTGAGAGTGCAATTTTCATTAAAAAGAAATAACACACGTGTAATCATGTTAAGGTCATTATTAATGAGCTTGCACCTGCGTTCATTTTCTGGTATCGCATCCAACGTTATGAATGGAGACATTGAAAATAAACATTGTAACACTATTTCATTGTTCTTGTGTGTAAAGTGTTCGTGAGGATTTTGAGCTACCTATGTCTTAAAGAATTAATTTCAATTAATTTTCAGACGTCAAATTGGCAATTTTGACAGGAAGAAAGAAAGCCATTTCTTGTTATTTAGTTTTCGAACGTTAAGCTGGGTCACCTGTAACTCAATTGTAACTTACGAAATGTATTATGAGTAGAATTAAACATGTTAATTTTTAAACGAAAAGATTTCAATATACAACACTATTTAACACCTCGACTGTTATGTAACTCATATGTTGGAGATGTTTGAATTTCCATAAGAAACTATCAACCATATTGCTGAAACCTCCTTTATTTACCTAATTATTAATATTCGATATATTCAATACTTGAAATTATGAATAATAAAAAAATTAAGTATTATAAACATTTAATGAAAACAAAAATATTATAATTTAAGGTTTGTCGTTAATTAACCATTGCGTTAAAACTTGGAAAAAAAGAAAAAGTATTGTTTAATGAATTTTCCCAAAGTTTTAGTGTTACAATTAATATAGTACAGAAATAGCGTAAAATTTGGGATATGAAAATAATGCAGAGTATAAAATTAAATTTAAATTATCATTGCCTCAATGGTTTGCTATTCACGGGCTAATATAACAGTATAATGTAAAATAATATTCCTTTGGGAAATTAGAAATTATTTATTGAAGCATAAAATTTATATGATAGAAGTGATAAATTTTAATTAGGGGACATGAAAATATACTTACTTCGTTCGATGAATTATTTATATGGAATATTATTCATAATTAGGTAGCAATAGTTAATAATGAACTTACTGAGATTTAAAACTGATACTAGTCAATTTTATTTACTAAAAAGTATAGAAAACAAACAGAAAGGTGTGTATATTGACAGAAAAGCTAATGAAATATGTTATTGCATAAATTTTGTGAGTGTATTTGAAAATATTAGAGTAACAGTTATGTTTAATATAGGTTTTGACATGATAATTAATTTAGTTAGAAATTTTACCAAAATCTTGTTGTTTTAAATAAAATTTTAATTTTGTATAGTATAGAACCCTGGGTGGGTTTACCATTAGACAAAATAGACACATTCCAAGGGCCTGCTACAAAGCGGGTATTTGTATTTGATATTAATAATAACTCATTATGGTATGAAATGAACAAATCTGCTGGCTTGGACTTCCAAATTTGATATAAAAATACAGGTCCTAATTTTTATTTGTATGCTTCATGCCCGGGAAGCTCTAGATGCGGTATAGAAAATAACTCAAAAAACTTAAATTTCTCTTTTCTTAATAATTGCTCGAAAACTCATTCTTTCATAGATAACAAAAATATTAAATTGTCCTTTAAGTAATTACTACACTGTCAATATTCATGTAAATATACAACCGACGCTGCCGTTCCTGAGGCCGCGCACTATGCGCGCTCGGATTGGCCAGTGTTTTTCTTTAATAATTCAAAAATAAAGCCTCAAACAACATTTTCGCAAAGGAAAAGCTACCACTCCCTTAAGGGGCTTACACTTGTATTATATTTCTTTTAAGAGATTGAAAGTCCTGCTACCTTAATTCATATGTTCTATATTTTTTACTGATTCGAAACTATTTATATTTTTAAAATGATTGAACTGATTTACATACTTTTTTATGCTCATTGTCAATTCAGGGATGCCAAGTAGCGTACGGTAGCCCTGTGAAACCAAACCTTGTTGATTTAGTTAGAAGCATGGAACATCAAACCTTAGAATTGGAAATTAAAAACTACAACAAATTATTATAAAAATACCTTCAAAAAATGATATATTTAAAATTAAATAAAGAGACAGAAGTGACATTTTTTATCCCCTTTTTCTTATCACTATGTATGTACAAATTAGATTTTTCATTTATAAAAGGAGAGAAGGCAGATAAAACTCCGCACCTAGAGAAAAGGTGCTATAACATATACGAATAAAGAATAATAAATAATGAATAAAACATTAATTATGAACAACGAATAATTTTTCTTTCGAATAAAAATTCATGTAAATAGTTTTCAAACGAAAATTGCAACTAAATCGGTCATTCGAAAATAACAAATAATCTTTTATATAATAATTAATTTGTATGACATTAAAAAAACCATGTATTATTTTCGAATAACTTCGTTTTATACAATGGTTATGGAAAATTTGAATAATGTCTATGTCACAGATCCTTTGAACGAGTCAACTAAAGCATCATGGAAAACGAATGCCGCTAATTGGCATATTTTTAGAACTTTTGATCGTATTTTATATTTCCGAAAACGAGAAGTATGTACATAAAGAGTTTCCAAGATCAAATAAAATTCACGCAGCGTTGTTATTCGCCTTTAACTAACTTGATTGAAGATGCTACAGTCCACCTTGCTTGGGAAAAAAGAAAATAACCGAATCTTTCCGGTCAGAACCGATTTCTTTACATCTTCGTGTGAGTAATTTTTTTTGATTAGCGGATAATTCTCTAGTACAAGCATGACTTCATCGGTTTAATCGTCAACAATAACTTGTACATAAAGCCTGTGCCACCGAGTTATTTAAGATATTGCCGTTAATGAAAGCGATAGGAAATTGTTGCATTCATTTTCCACTGATAAAAGATTAGGCCACCTTGAGCAAATTTATTTATAAATGATAAAAACCTGAGATCTTAGAAGTACCATGCTTGTTAACAAAAATTGTATGCATGTACTGTTCATATACATATATACATACATCCATTGGCGTGATTAGGTAACGGTCAGAATGGCCTTTTCGGAAATATTGACTACCCCCCAGTATTTCAAAATTTCCGAACTGAAAAAATATAAAAATTCCAGAATTTCAATCCTTCAAAATCTAAAAATTCCAGAATTCAAAATGTTTCGTATTTCAAAATTTCAGCATTCCAAAATTTCAGAATTTCAAAGTTTTAGATTTTCAAAATTTCTAAGGAACGTGGTCCACTCTCAAAAAAGTCTAAATTACGCCAATATATATATATATTTGTCTATACTAAAAAGTGTTAATTGAACAAGGTATTTTTAGCACTCACAAATAAATTTCGAAAAATGCAGTATTGTCTGATTTGGTCAAGATGGATTACATGTTGAACCCATTCACTTAAACAAAAATGTATGCTGTTAACAAAGAGTTGACAGGAGTAGTTGGAGAACTTAATTGAATATCAAAGATGAAAAAAGGACTTGGAAAAGAATCTGAATACTAGAGGATTTCTTAAGTTTTTCCATGCAAACTTCGTCAGCGTATGCAGTTTATAAAAATAAGATTCAAATGTCATGTAACAAAAAATCTATAACTGATTTATTACAAAATTATAACAAATAAATTAAATGCTATGTAAGCACTATATCTATGTGGATGTCTGCATTTCGAAGTATAGCTGATTTTTATTGATAAAAGTGAGACCAAGGGGAAAAATGTTTATAGTCTGTTTCAAAATAAAATTAGAATTTTACTATCATGTATTAGAGCTTGGGAAGGGCTATCAAATTATAGTATAATAGAAAGGAAAAGCAACTCAATTCAGAAGAAGTAAGGGCCAAAAAATCTTGGTTTATGAAAAAACGATCAATCTTTCTAATGGAAAAATGATCCATTTTGAATTCTCAGTGCATTTTTATTTCCCATATACTTAAGAACATTTAAAGTTTATAAAAAGGAAGCAAATGATTAATTCAAAATATTTTAATAATAACTTTTAATATTTTCATTGTTGCTATGTTATTAATCCTACAATTATTGTTAATAGAAAGCTGAACAGAGTCCATACACTTCTCAGTAAAAATATTAAATTAATACTAACAATAAGTCAAAATCCGGACTACAAAAATAAATCCTTCATTTATAAAATTTACGATCGTATCCAAAAACATTATGAAAAATAGAAACATTTAATTTTTAATTGTGTGTGCTGATCAATAATTCACAGATTCTTTAACGAATACCTACTGGAAATTTTACTATTTATGGTTATGATCATTTTTCTCCTGAATTTGTCGACGTATGAAAATATAGTTTATATCAACAGATAACATAAACATTACGTAACTTGCCTTATCGTGTATTGAACTGAAAGAAATTAGTTAATTAGAAATTAATGCTTTGAAATATTGGTTGTATTTCATATTATTGTTATACTTTTGCAATAAGACTTGTCACATGAGATTTTAGTCTTATTTACTTGTAGAATATACGTAGCAATGAAGTTTGTGTAGAAATATGTAGGACATCTTGTATAGACGGGAGTTGATGTATTGTTTAATTATGAAGATAAACAATTTCTTATATAAGAATTTCTAACTGCATAATGACTTCCCGTTCTAATCTCGTCACGGAGTAATCATTCGACAGGTATCTATTATAATTACAATTTTGATTTAATGGTATACCATATTAATCGATGATTTTTGTTTTATTGAAATAAAAAATGTTTGGCTAAAGTAAATCCTCAAAATTTTTAGTTCTTCAGAGTAATGAAAAAAGAAGCAAATATTTAAAATTAATTAAAAAATGGATTGTGTAACAGTGACAGCTTTGTTTGTTGAAATATCAGGCTTCCATAGGAAAACTAACGATATAGGGGAAGAAAGAATTCTCAAAATCTTAATTTTGACGATATTAATAGTAAAAGTAATTTAGAAAGAAAAATAATATGAATTTGAATTATTATAATATTATGAAATTTATGAGTAATAATATGTAAATATCAATTCAAATTTTTCCGCATGAACGTTTACACAAGTGATAGGGGCAGACCTCGGAATGATCCAACCCCGCAAAGGGAGAGGGGCACCGGACCGACTCCGTCGGTCAAGGCTGAGTCCCAACCAAGCGCGTCCCCCGTTTACCGCGGAACGGCTTACCTAAAGCCTCGTACTGACTTGGGCATTTTGCCCAAACGAATGCTCTCGGCGAACGAACGTGAAATTTCTTCCGCTGTTCGCGCAAATCTTTCTACCTGGGGTACCGTAAACCTTTGTATCTGGGTTCTATGTAGAAAGGTTCTTTCTACCGTAAACCAGTCGAAGTCAGAATGTCGACAGGAACAGATGTCACGATCGCCAGTGCAGCGTATATTATTATGAACACAATAATTAAAAGAAAAAGAAGAAGAACAAATCAAGATAAACGATGGTGGATTAGTCAGATGTATAAAAATAGAGCAACCTCTAGTGGTGAAAAAGTAGTTAGAGATTTACAGATAGAAGCTAGTGGACATTTTAAAAATTTTGTGCGGATGTCATCGGAAGATTTTGAATTTTTAATAAACGCTATCGGTCCCAAAATTCAAAAAAACTACACCAGATTCAGAAAAGCTGAAATGACGGTGAAAGAACGCTTATCTATAACGCTACGTTTTTTAGCAACGGGAGATTCATATACGAGCCTTCAGTATCTGTTTAAAGTATCCAAACAATTAATATCAAAAATTGTTCCGGATTTCGAAAATCAGTTTATGACGGTTCATCAGGCCATATCATAAACTGAGTTTTTCCGAAGGGTAAAGGGTCTAGCCGTATAAGCATAGTGAATCGGCCCCAGTAACAATTTCGGTTGATATTTATATTACATAATGCTTTTTGCCTAAACAACAATTGTGTGCAATTTCAACCCCCTACCCCCTCTGATAAGGGAGATATGAGGGTAAAACCCAAAACCTTTACCATTTTTTTTCTCAGAAACTATTTAAGATATTTGATCACATTAAAGTGCAAATAGTAGGTATTCATTAGCTGTATATCATATTTTTTTTTCAAAATTTTTATTCGATGATTAAGGGTTGAAAATTAATAAATAAATCTTTGAAAATGATTTTTATAAACAATCTCTTGGATGACACCCACCGAAAAAATTAAGAATAATCCTTTACTATTTAACTATTATCTGTAAAAATTTCAAGAGTGTCGGATTGGTACATCATAGTTAAAAATAAATAAAACCAATGCAACGCCCTTTCATAAGGCAAAGCCGGCCTGAACGTTAGAGGCGCTCAACCTAACCGACCTACAGGGGAATACGTAGCGCCGACCCGCCACGTTTCTCGTACCAGAAACAGCTCTCAGAAAAGTATGAGCTCTTCTTTCCCTAAACTGTGTGTTAATTAACAGTCATTTATTTAAATAATATATTAACAATTTAAATTTTTTAATTAAGTTTTCTGGTACTAACTTTTAACGTCCGTGTTTTCACAGTCTTTCTCGTTTTAAGTATGTGGGAGCCCTAAATCACAGATTTATATCATGTCTTGAACAATGGCACTGTGTTAGATGCCATTAGTTGTCCTTTTAATAGTCAAAGAAGGTATCACAGTTATAAATGCAATATCATTCTATTCAACGCTGTAAAGAACATAGACTTCTATAACTATTTCCGTCTTTACCTTTTCACGTACGTATTACTTTTAATTAAATTGTAGCTGGTACCTGTGAATAGTTGTAACTAAGATTTTCCTCGTTTTAAGTATATGGTCGCCCTGAAAAGGGTTAATTATATTATAGCGTACCAGTACTACCTGGAAATGGCTGCAATTAAGGTGACCTTCGTTTTAAGTATATGGGTGTCCAGAAAAGAGTTAAGCGCGTTTTATGGTACAAATGGTGTATTTTCCAATGCGGTTTATATGCCCTGATACTTTTTTACGCAATCACGGAGCCTAAATTGGCGTGTAAATAGACGCATCATAAAGGGTAAAGCGTACGATCCTGAGTCCATGATTTTAGTGTCCACTGTCTTGTTCCCTCTTGTTGCCGAATATAGAGGAGTCGTTAATTGGATAGAATTTCCAAACTTTAAAATCTCGCGGTAAAAACGTTATCTTGCGGAATTATTGGACGAACATGACGCGTTAAATGTACAATATTTACAACAAAACAATAACATTATAAAAATGAAAGTTCGGTCGCGACATATAAACGGTAAAACTTACAATTGTTACATAGAATACAAATCAAACGTAAATAGTTACGCGGGTATAAACCAATATGCATGCGATTGTCCGAATGGTAACAGAACGGTAGGTTGTTGCTCCCACGTCGTCGCGATCATTTATTATTTATCCCATGCGCGTTATAAATCCAGAATAGTTAAACCGTCCGAAATTTTAACTCACTTATTTGACAAAACTAACATTATTCCAGTTATTGATGAAAATAGCGACGAAGATTAAAATTTATTTACAAGCGTGTTTTTTTAAAAAAAGTTTTTGTGTTTTCTGTTTCAAATCATATACTTCAACCTGACAATACATAACACAATCAGCTCTTTTTAGGGCTTAATAATCAGCCCTTTTCAGGGCTCCCACATACTTAAAACGAGGAACACCTTAGTTGCATTTATATAAGGGTGCCATTTGTAACGTACAACATAATCAGCTCTTTTTAGGGCTCCCACATACTTAAAACGAGAAACACCGTGAAAACACGGACGTTAAAAATTAAGACCAGAAAACTTAATTAAAAAATTTAAATTGTTAATATATTATTTAAATAAATGACTGTTAATTAACACACAGTTTAGGGAAAGAAGAGCTCATACTTTTCTGAGAGCTGTTTCTGGTACGAGAAACGTGGCGGGTCGGCGCTACGTATTCCCCTGTAGGTCGGTTAGGTTGAGCGCCTCTAACGTTCAGGCCGGCTTTGCCTTATGAAAGGGCGTTGCATTGGTTTTATTTATTTTTAACTATGATGTACCAATCCGACACTCTTGAAATTTTTATAGATAATAGTTAAATAGTAAAGGATTATTCTTAATTTTTTCGGTGGGTGTCATCCAAGGGATTGTTTATAAAAATCATTTTCAAAGATTTATTTATTAATTTTCAACCCTTAATCATCGAATAAAAATTTTGAAAAAAAAATATGATATACAACTAATGAATACCTACTATTTGCACTTTAACGTGATCAAATATCTTAAATAGTTTCCGAGAAAAAAAATGGTAAAGGTTTTGGGTTTTACCCTCATATCTCCCTTATCAGAGGGGGTAGGGGGTTGAAATTGCACACAATTGTTGTTTAGGCAAAAAGCAATATGTGATATCAATATCAACCGAAATTGTTACTGGGGCCGATTCACTATGCTTATACGGCTAGACCCTTTCGACAGCGGTCGACTAAAGGTACTTGGAAATTTGTAACCGGCATAGTAAAATTGTTCGCACGAATATCCTTTGATGGACCGACAGCCGTCGGAAAGCGTTCGTTCGTGCCCAGGGCCTTTGCGAACTCATAACGGGTCGTTTTCGGCGCACGAATGCTCTAGTGAGTGCGAGGCTACAGCGGTCAAAAAGCGTTCCTTCGTGCTCTGGGCCTTCGCGAACACATTAACGGGCCGTACTCACTTCAGCATTTTTGCCCGAAAGAACGTTTTCGGCGCACAAATGCATAGGTCAGTACGAGGCTTAACGTGACCGGGACGCGTGTCCGTGAAGGGCACCGGCCAACGGGCGCTATAAAGGACCCCCGAGGACGTAAAATCCTTCAGAGGGGAACAAAGGACCCTTCATGGATCAGCTCCCCAAGCCAAGGTGTAAGCGATCGTGCCGAGGGCTGGATGGCACCGGGATGAAGGTGTCGCGAACGATACCCTTGGGGTACCAGGCCCATTGTATTTAGCCTTACACTCGTACAACAGGGTCTACGAGGGCAGACCACCCTTTCCTGCATATTCGTGGTAACATTCATGGAACCAACAAAAACAAAAATAAACGAAAAAGATGCCTCTGGCATAAATGTAAATATAGAGGAGGAGCTCTCTGGTAAGGGACCTCTCTCTTAGGGCCGGCGGTCGTCGGTGTTGAGCGACCGGCCGATGTTGACGTGGCATTAGCTGCGGCGGCAGAAGTAGGGCTCTCCCTGGCGGATATAGCGAATCCGAGGACAGGCGAGGGCGCAGGCAGCATTGCAGTGCCTACGTCTGCAGTAGTGATGGGCATATTTCTGAATTGTATCGATAACCAAAGTATCGATATACATTAATTGGAAATAAAGTATCGAAATTATTGATATCAATACGTACAATTAAATTAGAAGTGAAGTTCAATAAAAAATAGACTATTTATTCAAATATTTGTTTTATATGATAAACATATTATTATATTTAATATTTTAATTTTTTTGAACGTGCATCCATTACGAGGATTATTTAGAATCTATATACAGACCTTTTGTTAACAGTTTATATCTAATTAACGTTTACATAACTATTTATTAACTTATGCATTACTATACATTGAGATCAATATTGCATACATTCTACATACATATACATATAAATAAACATATAAGTGAAACTTATTGCTACAAAATATTTTTCTATCTAATTTTCTCCTTACTGTATATACATTGTATCGAAATCTCGATATTCATATATTAAGTATCGATAGTGCAATATATCGTCATGTTAAATATCGATACAAAATATCGATATTCCAAATATCGATACTGTATCGCCCATCACTAGTCTGCAACAGCAGACAAAAGGAGAAAGGCGAATCGAAGTGGTGCGGCGAAGAGGCAGGCCCGGAAGGCCAAATTGGCCACCGGAACCAGCTCGAAGACGGCACACCCGGCGTCGTCTTCTCTTCAGACAGCATCAGGGGACGGGGCGAGCCCAGGACGTAGGCAGGTCACGGCGCCTGAACAGGCTAAAGGGGTCGAAGGGGGTGCGGGGCTGCAAGGCTCAAAAGAGCCCGACCAGCGGACGGCACACCACCGGACCAAACGGCAAAAAGGGGCAGGATTTTCCCGGAACCGTCTGGGTACAGGCTGAGCTCGGAACAGAGAGATCTCGTTTTGAGGGCCCTCGAAGCGAAGCTGGATACGATACCGGAAGGTAAAGAGGTCCCACACTTTAAGGGCAACAAGCAAGAACAGATCCTTTGGATCACCTGCACGGACGATACGGCCAGGGAATGGCTGAAAGTCATAATGGGTAAGGTGAAATCTTGGGAGGGCGCATCTCTCCAAATATTGGAGACAAAGTGTCTACCAAGGCTTCATAAACTAATCAGGGTCATCCCTGGCTCACCGGCGACGTCGTGGATGATTCTAAGCCGCCTCAGAAGGCAAAATCTGGGACTGAACACCCAACTTTGGAGGGTGTGGGAGCGGAAAGAAGAGGCCAGGTCGGTCCAAGAAGTGGTTGGGGATGAGGACGAGTCCTCTCGGGTCCTGAGCGGTTGGGGCTTCGTGGCCCATGTCGGACTGGACAGGGTACTCTTTAGGGAGCCTCGTGCACGGGCCGACGCGAGTCGGGGAGAACCGACCGGGAAATCGAGTACCGGCAAGGACGGCACCACGAAGCCCCCAGCGACAGGGAGGAGTGGTGGCAACGGCGGGACCAATGACGCGGAGAATGTATCCGCATCCACGGAGACCAAGGTGGCCGCCATTACCCCTCTATCGTCTGGGAAAGGAGGATCGTTAGGGAGCAACGTCAAAGGGAAGGGCCCGGCCAAAACGAAAGCATGGACCATCGACTCGGGAATGGAGAGTAAGGACCCGGTGGCGAAGGGCTTAAAGACCAATCCAACGGGGAGAGAAAGCCAGGGACCCACTTGCAGGGGACCTAGGAGCAGACCTCCCAAGTCCTGGATCATGGGAAGAGTTGGCCTGTCGAAGACTCGGAGTGGGGCCCAAAGGACTATCACTCCGGGTAACCGTACAGACCAAGGGAACGGGGCCAAATGGAATGCCCCGGTAAAGCGCAGGGGGAAATAATGGGCCGGAACACGGGCACATTAAGCACCGGCGAGATACACGCTAGAGAGAGTAATACTGCAGCCTCTATGACCGCAGGATGCTCCTCTATCTTGCAGATCAACTTGCAGCACTGCAAAGCAGCTACGGATCTGCTCCAATAGCGGTTAGCGGTGCAGCACACACATATAAATAAAAATATAAATAAAGCCCTTATACAGGAACCTTAGATATACCAAGAGCAAGTAGGCAGGCTGGATTTAAAACAAGGCTCCATCTTTCACGGGATCCTGAAATACGGCCCAAGGGCATACGACTTCGTAGAAAGAGGACTCGGGGCCACAAAACTGGCAGAATTCTGTACTGGAGACCAGGCAGCAGTGCTACTGAGAGCTGGGGTGGGGGGTAGCGGGGCGAATCTGGTGGTTTGTTCGATCTACCTACCCTACGACTCTAAGGTACTTCCACCTTCGAGGGAACTCAGGGGGCTGGTAGACTACACCAAGAATAAAGGGCTGCAACTAATGATAGGGTGGGACGCAAATGCGCATCATATCGTCTGGGGCAGCACCAACATCAATAGGAGAGGAAAGGCTCTGTTAGAGTACCTCTCAACTACGGACATGGAGGTTCTAAATGGAGGCTCCAGCCCAAATTTTGTTACCTGCAGGCGACAGGAGGTACTTGACATCATGCTGGGCTCCAGGAAGGTGACCCAAGCAATACAAGATTGGCGGGTGGAAGATGAAGCTACGCTCTCGGACCACAGACTAATTATGTTCAGGATAATGGCAGAGACGGACCTAAGGGCTACGGAAATCTACAGAAACCCCAGGGCCACTATATGGCCTCACTATCGTGAAAGCCTGAAGGAAGAGCTCAGAGGGAACTGTGTGAAACCGTGGACCGCGGAAGGAATCGAGATCGAGGTCGCAAGATTGCAGACCGCGATCACCAGATCGTACGAAAGGTCCTGTCCAGCATAACAAAGAAAAGATAGCAGAAGGGTCCCTTGGTGGAACAATGAGCTGAACAGGCTCAGAACTAGGGCTTGGAAGCTACTTAACAAGGCCATGGAGGCAAATACAGATGCCGCGTGGGCCTCATATAAAGAGACTCGGAAGGCTTTTAAGAAATTGATTAGATCATCCAAGAGGAGGGCCTGGAAGGACTTCTGCCAAGGGACCGAGGCCCTACAGATGGTTGCCAGGCTTCGGAAGGTATTTATATCCGGACCCCCTCAAAACCCGGAAAGGCTCAAACTTCCAGACGGAGGCGTTACAGCAGATCCTCTGCAAACGCTGATGCGTCTTGTGGAGACACATTTCCCAGGCTCGAAGCTGGAGCCAAAAGGACAGTTCCAAGAAGAACAGAGACCTCTTAGGAACAGTGAACGGGACTGGGACCTGGCCTCTAAGGTAGTTACACTTGACAGGCTAAGATGGGCTATAGGCTCATTTAGCAAGTACAAAAACCCAGCCGTGGATAGGATCTTCCAGTTCTCCTACAGGAAGCCGGAGAAGACCTGTGAAGGCGTCTGGTCTACATCTACAGAGCGTGCCTAGCACTAGGTTACGCACCAAAAGCATGGAAAGTAGCCAGAGCGGTCTTTCTGCCTAAGCCGGGCAGAAGCGGCTATGACACGGCCAAATCCTTTAGGCCCGTCAGCCTTACATCCTTTCTGCTCAAAACGTTGGAAAGATTGGTTGACAGGTACATAAGAGAGCATACACTGGTGAAGAGACCGGTAGATACCTCGCAGCACGCCTATTAGGCTGGCAAATTCGTGGAGATGACGCTCCATCACCTGGTAAGGGAGAGTCGGTCGTGAGCGTTTTTATAGATATAGAAATTCAACAGTACATCCTTCGACATGATGTGCGAAGCTGCTAGCAGTTTTGGCATTGGCAATAGCTTGGTTACTTGGATCGACGAAATGCTACGAACCAAGATCATAATAACTTACTCCAGCGGGACTGCGTTGAGGGCACAGATCGCAAAGGAATGACCGGAGGGGAGAGTTCTGTCTCCTCTGCTGTGGACTCTCGTGGCGGACGAGCTGCTCCGTAGGCTAAGTGAGGAAGGATTCCTGGTGCAAGGGTATGCGGATGACATATGTATATCGGTCAGAAGCAGACACCCGCACTATATAGCGAGGAGACTGCAAGAAGCACTCATACTCGTGCAGGAATGGTGCCTATCACATAACCTGAAGGTAAACCCAACCAAGACGGAGATGGTACTGTTCTCGAGGAAATGACGGTTTGAATTCAAGGCCCCCTCACTGTTTGGGGTGGAGCTTGGTATATCCGCCTCAGTAAAATAACTAGGGGTCACCCTAGACACGAAGTTAACTTGGAAGTTCCATATCGAGAAGCAGGCACAAAAGGCAATTTCAACCTACTGAGCTTGTAGAAGGATGTTTGGAGTAATGTGGGGGCTAAAACCAAGAGTGGTCAGGTGGATTTACACCTCGATCATGGTACTAACTAATATCCAACTAACGTACGCCTCCGTTGTATGGTGGACCTCTATGAGGAAGCACTGCAACAGGAGGACTTTGGAAAAGATTTACCGGCTAGCGTTACTTGGGATAACAGGTGCCTTCCGCACCATGCTGACCCTGACAATGGAAGCACTCATGGACCTGGCACCACCGGGGCCAGAAGTGCAGCTATAAAGCTACATCTAGCAGGGAAATGGAAGGGGGCGGGAACAGGACACGTGTCAATCCTGAGGGAGTTCGGAGAACCAAGTGGGGCATTGACACTGGGGGGAGACATGTGCGATCCGACCTACCACTTCAAGCATAATTTCCGGGTAAGATTCCCGTGCAGGAAAGCGTGGAAGATGAACCAGAAGGAACTTCTTACTCCGGGAGGGCTGAACTGGTACATAGACGGCTCTAAAACCAAAATTGGAACCGGAGTGGGGATATGGGTAGAGAGACCCAGAACTATCTCTGTCACTAGGTCAACACGTATCGATACTTCAAGCGGAAGTGTTTGCCATCTGGGCCTGTGCCAAGTTAAATTTGGACCGGGGCTACAGGGGCAAACACATCTACATTTGCAGTGACAGTAAGGCTGCGCTCAGACCATGGTAGTAAGATCCAGGCTGGTACAAGACTGCACTGACATACTAGAACGGTTAGCTGGGAACAATAACTGTGTCAATTTTATCTGGGTTCCTGGACACGCAGGAATACCAGGAAATGAAAAAGCAAATATGTTGGCACAGGAAGGAGCCATGGGACTCGGTCCGGATACAACACACCACATAGGTGTCTCTATGGGCACGGTAAAGTAAATGGTGAGGGCGTGAGTGAGAACCCAGATCCACCAAATCTGGAGCCGGATTCAAGATATGAGACACACTAGGCCCTGTTTAAAGGGCCATCGACACTGCTAGGCAGGACCCTAAGCTGCCTAGAAAGAAACCAACTGCGTCTACTCGTGGGGCTCATTACTGGGCACTGGTACACGAGGAAACACCTGACGCACCTAGGCATGGAACGAGAATCTGGGTGTCCGAGATGTGGAGAGGAGGATGAGAGTCCTCTCCACTTAATATTGCGTTGCAAAGGCCTGGAGGCTCAGAGGCGTTCAAGGCTCGGGGCCCCAGTCCTTGACAACGCACACTTAGAGGGCATTGGAGTGGGCAGGCTCCTGGGCTTCGCAAGGGAGGCCGGCCTTCACAATTTACCTCGGTAGTTAGAACTGCCTGTTTGGGCTCGGGTACAATGGTTCCTTGAAGACTGAATGCCCGGTGTTTCAACAACAATAATAATAACAATAAAGCCAAACTCCTATATTTTGTAACGTGGTGTCACGTGTGCCCCCCCTGTTACAATCGCTGCGCTTTTCCACTTCCCACTCTAACCCCGTAACCCACCGAAAAACCCTTCCCTCACCTTACCCCTTTTTCCCTGCCCGCCGGTATCGGGCCGATGGAGGCGACGAAAAGGACCCCAGAAGCGGACAACCCCAAGAGGAGCTTCGAGGCCGGCGACAGACCCCCAACCCCTCACAGGAAAGGGAATAACGATGGACCCCGAGATCAAATAACAGTAGCAAAAGAGAGCCAGCTGGAGCCATCTGTCGCCGAGCCCGAAGACCTCAGCCCGCACCCGCCACCGTCAAGGATCCGTCAGCCCCATCGATCCCGATTACCGGCCGATGAATAATGGATCAACCCCAGGCCCGGAAGATGTCCCAAATCCCCATCCATCCCCTCCCCAAAATTCCCTACGACGGGCTCGTCGCCGATACCGCGACGACGACCCGTCACTTTGCGTTACGGCGTACGATTAAGCGATATAGCAATTTTGAGTAAGCGATTAGAGGAGTTTTGTAAAGTGAATAGTCGTGAGTGTTTGTGTATGGTGTGCAACACCGATGAGTCCCCTATATTATTATTTACCCAAAATTGTGAATACTGAGTCCGACTACCTTCTTCGTCCCCTCGTTTATACTCCGCGATTTCGTCGTACCCCCCTTTTTCCACTCCCCTTTAAATTTCCCTTATTTTGACCCCTCCTCGACGCGTAACGTAAAGGAACTTTCCCGTGAACCCTTCCCACCCTGAGATTTCCTCACCCTAAACTATCCACCTTGCGCACTCCCCCGCGAAGTATTGTTACGGCCATCCCGGAAGTGCCGCAAAACCCGTCCCCTGCAATAACCCCTTATTGTCTCCCTATTCCTCCTCGCCACGAAACGTGGCTAGCGCCCAACGAAATTAAGATTGTAATATAGAGTGAACCCCCGAATGGGTCACAATTTATACAGGAGCCTCTTCCTTACATTGTCATTCTCCATGGGGACGCTTATGGGAAAGGACGAGAACCCAGGACATCACCATTTTTCCATGTGACGCCTGATTTGATTACGAATGTAGAATACAATATTTTCGTCTTTTACAATTTCAAATATAAAGTATGTTAAATATGTACAATTTAAAAATTTGTGATGCTTAATTTTCAGTTAAATAATATGCTATGTTTAGAAATTCGTGATATACATTTAAAAGATACCAATTTGTTTAAAAATAAATCTTTCTATATTTAATCGAAAAAATATTCCTGTATTTGATTAAAAGCTTTCAATGCATTTTTTATAATTATTATATTCATTATTTAATTAGAGTTTTAATTATTTAATTCTTGTATTTAATTAAGATTATGCCTAATTGGGTATTCCTATCGTTAATTAAAGTTTTTATTATTTAATTATACATTGCTATAGTTAACTAGAAAATTTTGTAAAATATATTTATAAACTTAACTAGTCTATTTTCTATATCTAATTAGAATTATATTTTATCAGGTATTCCTACAGTTAATTACAAAGTTCAGTTAGAATTTATTGTTTAATTAAAATATTAATTCTTTAATCCCCGTACCTGATTGGAATTGTATCTAATTAAATATTCCAGGTTTTACAATGATTATTGACAATGTTGTATCAAACTTAACTAAAAAGGAAGAAACCAAATCGATAACATTATACCATCGATTTATTTCAATTAACTATTCTTACCCTCAATATTATTCTCTGAAAGTATCTGCAAAATCAATCTAAGCACTTTTTAAACTTTATCTGTCACTCGTGTGTACAATCAGTTCGCATTAAAAAGAAAAAAGATTTCTGAATCACTCGCGACATCGAACACATTAATAATCATGCGGAAACAGGCTGAAACAGTGCTAAATGACTGCTCATAAATTATTGTACTGGTTAATCGACGCGCTTATTTCAAACTTCATGAGTTCAATTGTCGAGACACACATCACCAATTAAAAAGCAATTGTTTGGCTTCATTGGTCGCCACGAATGTATTACTGTACAATGAAAGATGTCGTAAGACATGCTCGATTATTTTACCGGATAAAACTGATACGGACCAGTTCATTATCGTTTGAAAGTCAAAAGTATCGTCCACGATCGTGGAACAACCTTTTTATATTCATTTCTGGTGCATTTCCTTTATATTCAAGATTTTCATTTTTCCTCATTATTTTTCTTTTTGTTTTCATGAGATGAGAATCTGTGCACCGTCGTGTCTCTGTTTGATCATTAAAATTGTTCACCGTTTTAATTACATGCAATTAAGGCACGGAAGGTAATGCAACGTAATCGATACCGTCAACACGCCGGGAACTTGTTCCCACGTGGTAACTGGTTTCGTAATTATATTACACTGATAGTTTTGTTATTTGTTAAATCTTGTACACTTCACTATGCTGTCAATTCAATCAGATGCTTTTCAATACTATATCTTTATTTTGTATGTATAAATATTAAGATATTTATTTGGTTGATAAGTAAATTCACTTTCTTTTCTACAGAATTATTTATTGAAATTCTGCAAATAACAATATTTTATTGAAATCAGCTAAATTAAAGACAATAATTTTGCACTACATGTATGGCAATTTTTCAATTCCTCTATGGTAGAATACTAAGAATTTTTAAGCAAAATCCACGAGGAGTCACGAGTTTAGTCATCATTTTAATATTTGTATTTCAAATCCTAATCGTGCGCATTAATAATAATTTAAAAGATAATTTTTAAGAAATAATTGTACAGTGAAATACGTTGTTATATTTTTCATATATTTATATTTTATTTATAAGACGTAATTCTGAATATCATGTGCAATATAGAATGCTGAAATAAACATGTGTAACAACTTGAAAAGAATCCCAACAATGGGTCGGAAAGTAGTAGAAGAAATGCATAGTAGTTAATTTGGTTAAACTATATTTTAGGGGACAGAAAAGGTAAGTCCTTTTATTTTAACAGTCCAATAGTATTTACAATAGAATCCAAGAATAATAGTTTTAAACTCATGGATTCACGTATTCAAAAGTTATACCTACGTAAAATTGGGCGTGTTTAACATAATTTAAGAGGTTATTCTGATCCCATATTGACTTCTCCCCCAAATCGTCCAATGGGCGAAGTCACTGCCTATGAACAGATCACATAAGTGGTGACCATTTTGGCAGGAGAAATCAAATGTCTTTATCTACATCTATCTTGATCATCGAACTTACTTAATTCAAAGGAAAAAAGATGCCCTTAAGAAAACTGAAAATATTTAATTTAGAAAATATATAACCTAATGAACTTCGTTAATCAACATTTATAAAACACATGTAACTAGAGACAATACTATTTGATCTTCCTGTTAAAATGACTGCGGACACGTGATCTATTTAGAAGCAGCGACTCCGCTTATTGGACGAATTACGGATAGAAGTCAAAATGGCGTCCAAATAACCTGTTAAAATACGCTGAAAATACATTCTTTTGTAACTAGCAGATTCTTTTTTCGATTCTACTCGTCAAATACAACAATTTTGCGTCCATCAAAGTAAACTTTACCTCTTCATTTATTTAAACTATCCATTATGAATTTAATAAGACTGGTTAAGTAAGGAATTAAAAATTGTATAGATGTGATTAATAAACAAATGAGAGTAAATAAATAATGAGTAAATAAATAAGAGTAAAGAAATAACTTAAGGTTCAGAAATAGAATGTAAAATTAAATTTAAATTATTACTGTTTTTGCTGTTCGCAGTTTAAAGGTTAAATATGTTTTTGTGTATTTATGTTATAGAATTTCATTCTCACACATAAAGAACAAGAGTGAATAAGGCGCGTGGTGGAACACTTCTTTCTCTACGCTTTTCCATAACTAAAGGCAAAAACAAGTTGCACATGACTGTGTAACCAAAGAATAAGTAATTAGATAAAAATCGGTATACTTAACACTATTACACTCAAGAACAGTTGATTTTATTCTAAAGTAGACCAAGTTTCTTAAAAACTAAAAAATTTTAAAGTTTGAAATATTGAATTTTGGAATTCTGAAATTAGAAGGTTCAAATATTTAAAAAGTCTTGAATCTTGGTAATCTGAAATGTTAAAATTTTAGAATAGTGAGGGGTCAATCCACATTTGGGTAGGGCGGCAGCGCGGGGGGACAAGCCTATCCTAGCCTCTATGTAATTACACCAATGGTCATACTTTGTAAGTACTACTATACTTTACATGATTGTGTTTAATGTGTACATAGGCATACCGAAAAGCTTCAGACATCGAAGTGTACAATGAGTTGCATTGAACTTGTCGCAGTGAAGTTGGCTACAAATTCACTACACATTCACGCCGTGTCGATGAGTGAATGCGTGGCCAACTTCACTGCAACAAGTTCAATGCAACTCATTGTCAGTGTACAATACATAGCGAAACAATCCAAATCCTGAAAGCCTCAAAACTCTAGCTGGAGATAACCCTCGTCAATTTGAGCTTTAACATTTCAAAAATTTTTTACATTGCACTAAGAGTAATTTATAGATAGGTGAGAGAAATCATTTAATTTTGAGGTTAGGTTCTATACTGTTAAATGGCGATTGGTTACGAATTAGGCACATCATTACTCTTATGTTAAATCACTCTATAAACCCACAAAATTTCTTTTGTAAGGAGAACAATGAACAGTGAAGCTAACATCGTACAACAATGTTGATATTTCTGAATATTCCAATACATTCTGAAACTTCTTACATAACTGCGCTTTATAACATTATGTCATCGCACAATTTTTTACCGTACAAACTGAACAGCAGTAGAATGTACAAGTTTAATTGGCGTTTGCAATTTTGATTCATGAAACGATGCAGTAGCTTTGAACAGGTGTTGCAATAAACGCAAGCGTAACTAAAAGTTCAATTAACTTTTTTTCTCTTACGTAATAAACTTTTTGTCACATGTTAAAGTAACTATTGCTGCTGTCGAGAAACAATAAGTAGATATTCTATTAATTTTGTGATGTGTGATAAAAATTCACGTGCAATTGTGCTTAAAATCTTCTGTTAGGAATTTTACAAGTTTCAATTTTTAGGTATATTCTTTGATTCAAAATTACATGTAAACTGAAGGGATGATATCAAAATTGTTTAACGAAAACACACACATAATTCATTATTTTAATTTTTTCTATTTTTAACATGTAAATCTTTTTAATTTTGGGTTTCCCATTTATCTTTATTTTGATCATTTTTATAATTACCATGATATTTATTCTGTTGGTTATTAGCAATTTTATAACTTAAAAACATTGTATTAATGTTCAAAATTAAATTTTTGAAAAGTTACAGAAAAAAATTTGCATCTGAAACAATTTAAAATCTTTTTTATAATAAAATAAATTATATATAGGACAAAAATTGATTTATTTTGAAGAAACTTTTGTATGTGAACCCTTGCTTTTGATTCTTTATTCGTTAGATCTCTGTAGTACCGTTTTAGTAATCCTGCGTTCATATGCACGAATTTTTTCGCGCATGCATTATAAAAATAAAAATGTACGGTGTATATTTTTTTAGCCACTCGTGATCTTCACTGTATTTTATGATGGCTTTCTGAACTTTTGCAATGTTATTACTGCCGCTTTGTAAATATCATTGGTGCTTTATCGAAATTAAATTTTGTGAAAATTATGATATACAAATTTGTAAAATGCAATTAGAAAAATTCAGCAACCAAAAGTAATTACATTTTGTCTTTAACTTTAATGTGTAACTTCGGTTAATATTAAAACTTGGAACGGAAACTGTTCCTACAAATTTCGGGTATTTAAAGACTAAATATATATATTATTATGTTTTATGAGTATGTCCCATGTATAAGTATAAAAAATCGTATATAAAATTGTTATACGAATGCTTTACTCCTTTACTAATAATAATTAATTATTACTTAATATAATTTGAATTAGTCTTCTTTAATAATTTTAGATAATAAATATATCTGGAATATATCTAAACATATCAAAAACATTGAATAAACATTCCTAACCTATCTTGATATAGTTAAGATTTCAGTAAAATCGCTGTTACATATTCAAGCACGTTTTTATAAATGCTTGACAAAGAGTATCCATATTTTCATGTTCATGATAATTGACAAAACCTAGTTTTTAAAATTTTAATAAGTATACTATTTGTATAAAGAGCCTAGGTCAATCGTGACTCAAACTTACAAAACATATACAAGAATATTAACCTAAAGTATTATATATAGTTTTTAAACGGAAGTGTTTCATATATTAGAACAATAATTTTTCAAATAACAGGGTCAAATTTAGAAAATGAAAACAATATGAAGTACAAAATTAAATTGAAGTTGGTGCTCTCTCCATGGTCCGCCGTCCGAAGGTTAATAAAAGTTCTATTTAAACTATTAAATTCATGCTGAAACGCACTATCAAATATTTACTGTTTTAATTCTTTGCAGATGATCGATGAATATCTATATCCATTCAAATAGAATTATCATAGTAACTTTCGTACATATATTCGACAAATATACGCATATGTTTTTGCAAACATAGTTTGGGTTTGCAAACAGAGCAACTATTCCATTTACAGTTTGAAAAATGGAATTATTATTCATTTTACTTTAAATGAGTAATATCCTGTGCATATACTGTTGTCAAACTGAGCAGCTTTTCATCCTCAAAATATCAAAAACTATTTGAAGTAAATTCGTAGTGTTGGTCACTGCTGGGGCCGGTCCAACTGAAGGTGCAACATGTGCATATGGAAAGGGCGGCAAATTTTTGGAGACCGTAAAATTCATTTAAGCTATACGAAATTCAAATATAGTGAAACATAAAAAAAAGTTATAAAATAAATCTAAATTATGTGTTAACTCTTCCTTAAAGGTACTTTCTTTTGTTAAATTATTTTTGTTGATAATATCATGAATCTAAATAAATACGTTTTTTAAAATAATTAGAGGATTACTATATTACAACATGTCTTTTTCTGCAAAATATATGGTGAATGATTATTTTCTATTAACTATTTATTAATTAATACTACTATTTAGAATTTATTACTAGGAAACCTAGAGTATGCAGGCTAAACTCCAGGTGAATGTCTAAGGCCTTGTTTTAGCTGTTAAGATAGCGAAAAACACACCTAAACCGGTTTTGAGATTATTTAAAATCTAGCCATAGGAATTGAAAAATCAAGAATTTTTGTACAACTTCAAAATGTGTTCTTTCCAATGATACCAATGATGACTGCATGGTAACCTCCAGTTCGGCGCAAATCTCAGCACGAGATTGACGGGAGAGCGAAGCCTCAGACGTCATTGTAAAAGTTTTCTTAGGGGCGGCAAAATATATTATTACACGGAGGCAGAATTTCTAGAATCGGCCCTGATCACTGCAGAGATTTAATAAAATTATTAAAAAGTCAATAAAATTATCAGAAATGAACAGATTTCCTTTATATAAATCATGAATTAGTGTTAGAAGACAATATTTTACGCGATGACGTTACTTAATCAACATCATCTTCTTGGAAATCCTTCACACACAATATCCCAAGGAATATATATATATATGGCAGTTCCAGAAATACAATTTTCGATCAGCGTCACCCGTAATATCAAAAAAATTCGAAGCACGCGAAAAGTAGATTCCGGCGAAGGCCGGATATACGGAAGTTTGATGCGTTGCCAATAAATGCAATTAAACAGTGCAGGAACCATTGCAATTTGGGAAATGTCTATTAAAATAGTGTCGCCTGAAATAGTGCATCTATAAAGTTTGGCGTTTGTCAACTGAAGTTCTATAGAGACTCACAATGTCACTCGAGGTCACAACGCCAAAAATTGCGTCTCAACGCCACTTCCAACTAATCAGCACTTTATTTTCACCTGTCATTTATATTTAGTCGTTTCTTACTAAGAATATTAATCAACTTCCTCTTCAGTTTGAGAAAAAGATATGATGCAGTATTTCAAAAATGTTCCAAGTTTCCTGTTTCACAAAAAAAAGGTTCATTCATTACATCATTGTAAAATTATGGTACTTCATTAATAATAAAATTTATCTCTAATTGTAAGTTATTTTTTAAGGTAGTTCTTAATCACAATTATTAATTTAAGGTTGCGTTTTCTTACAGCACGTATATGTGCTATTGTATTGTATAAGTCCTCAAATCTTCCTAACTATTAAGTAACTAATATTATGTTAATTTACTAGAGAAACGAGATTCCATATCCAAAAAGTGTATCCTCTTTGATCATATAAGTTTACATTAAAAGGGTGTAAGTCAGATTTGACTCACTGCCGATCACTTTTTAACCGACTTCGAAAAGGAGGAGGTTACTCAATTCGATCAGTATGTATTTTCCTTTTTTTTTTTTTTCTATGTGTGTTCACCGATTACTCCGAAATGTATGGACCAATCGGAACGAAACCTTTTGCATCTTGTAGGGTATGTCTTTCGATTGGTCCCATTAAAAAAAAATTTTTCATTTTTTCATTGTTATTGCAAAATACATGAAGTTTTTAATCTCAAGATTGGACGATTTCAATGACCTTTTAATATGTTGTCGGGGGCATGATTCTGAACAAGTTTTTCCTTATGTATAATTAACGGAAAGCTTTAGTTTCCGAGATATTCGTGAAAAACTATTGTTACTATTACATTGAATTCTACGTATGCCTACGTGTCTCTACCGGTGGATAAGTCAGCATGCAGTCGCCGATTCACTACTGTTTCTATATACATATGTATACTCTGCAAGGCATGTACCGATCGCGATGAAACCTTTCGCATTTAATAAGAGATATTTCCGCGATGATCCCACTTGCAAAAAAATACATACTGATCGAATTGAGTAACCTCCTCCTTTTCGAAGTCGGTTAAAAAATGTATGGAACTTGTTAGTGTTAAAAACTATCGTTATTGCAATTAAGCAATAAGAACGGTAAACCACCTTACGGGATCCTACAAATACTGCTCGTTCCACTGAAAAGTGTGAAATAAAATAATTTTTAACAAAAAATACAACCGACATCGAAATGCGCTAAAAAGTATGAAATAATTTCTACTTCATTTATACAAATACCCAACAGCTATTAATAAAACCTATTTACTCGTTAAATAGTATACTAAATACATTTGAACCTTTTCGGAGGCGGCGCAAAATTAAAAATACCTGAATATACGATGCTGCCAATAATGATTTGATAGGTTGCCGACGTCTGAACTAGAATCTTCCTAGTAGAAGAAAAGTTTTTAATTTTGCGCCGCCTCTGAAAAGGTTGAAATGTATTTATTAGTATACGATTTAACGAGTAAATAGGTTTTATTAACAGCTGTTGGGTATTTGTATAAATGAAGTAGAAATTATTTCATACTTTTTAGTGCATTTTGAAGTCGGTTGTATTTTTTGTTAAAAATTATTTTATTCAGATAAAAAATTACGCAGCGCCCTCCTGAAAATCTACCTTCTTTAGGTGAACAAACAGACAGATGCAGCGACAAACGTACGCCCCTTAATTGCACCTGTGGTCACTAACCCTCCTCCCCGGCCATAATTGATTTAGCGCCCGCAAGGAGCCAATATCGCCCACTTTGGGAAGCGCTGGTGTGAATAGTTCTCAACCATTTTTCAAATTATCGAGGTTGCAATGACGTAGCAAATTTGTAACGCCTTGTGTGCCCTTTTTAACCGACTTCGAAAAAGAAGGATGAACAACCAATTGTTTTCTTAATTACCTTGTATATTTCTTCGGTTTTTAAGGGTTTTCTCCTCTAGTAAACCATATATTTCTAACTAACGGCCATACGACTTAGGACCACTACCGGTTCTCGTCCGATCACCGAAGTCAAGCTAAGTTCGGCGCGGATAGTACTTGGATGGGTGACCGCTTGGGAACTCCGCGTGCTGTTAGTTCTTTTTTTTTCTTAAATTAAAAAAAACTTGACAGCCCTATTCGATAAAACTCTCTTCTATTTAATTTTAAATCGACTTCGAAAAAGGAGATTACTCAATTCGATCAGTATTTCTGTTATTTATGTTCGCCGATTACTCCGAGATGGATGGACCAATCGAAATGAAGCCTTTTACATCCTGTAGAGTATGTCCTCTGATTAGTTCCCTAAAAAAGAAATTTTGGATTTTTTCATTCCTGACGATTTTTATTGCAAAAGACGTACTGTTTCATGTACGCTCGGTGTATGTTCACCGATTACTTCGAGATGGATGGACCAATCGAAAACAAACCTTTTGCACCTTGTAGAGTATTTCTCCCAATTGGTCCCGCAACAACACATTTTCCTTTTTTTCACTGCTATCGACTTTTATTGCAGAAAATGTAATACTTCATTTATATTTCTCGGCATTTACTCTTTAAGGAATGTATCGTTCGCGATGAAACCTTTGATATTTAGTAGGATATATATCCGCGATGATCCCACTTGCAAAAATTTATGGAATTTGTTGCTCATTAAGCCAATTTTTTTTCGGTTTATGGTTATTATTGGTTAAGCAATAAAAATTCAAAATTACCTTACGCTATCCTACAAATACTGCGCGTTCCACTAAAAAGTGTGAAATAAAATAATTTTTAACAAAAAATACAACCGACTTCAAAATGCGCTCAAATATGTAAAATAATTTCGGTTTCAATTATACCAATGCTCCACAACTATTAATAAAGCCTATTTAATTGTTAAATAGTATACTAAATACATTCCAACCTTTCCAAAATTAAAAATACCCGAATTAACGATGCTGCCAATAACGATTTGACTACGGTATGGAGAACTTGGTAATTAATAAATCGCAAGAAAAAATGCGGAACGTTATAGATACGGTTGAAAACATTTGTAATTGTAACGATTGTATCAGAAATTGGCAACACTTCTGATGTACATGTAGTTAATGCGCAATGGGTGTGTTGATTCCCGTTGAATATTGTTTACTTTTATTTTACATTTTTAAAATCCTGTTGCAAATGGTTAATTTTATTCTGAATTTTAGTATAAGGCTTTGGTAGTATTTAATGGATTCAGTTGGACAAACTTCTAAAGATTTATAAAAATTATTTATAATTCGTTAATGAATATCGTTCATACTAAAACCGTTGACAAATCCTCACGAAAATTGGTATGACGCTTAGATATCGATAATATGGCGCCCAAAGTACTAAACTAATTGTAAGTATATCAACTTTAATGTGTGTACTTAATATACTTAATTATTTGAAAATTTATACAATATTATCTTAATAAATTTTTAAGCGTTGTAAAGCAATTTCATCTAAAATGACTCAACAATAATTTCAGTAGGTATTTATTTATATCAAATAAATTAAATTTTTTGCTTAAAGAACAACTTTAAGTAATTTCAGATCTCTACATCCCTTGAAGAATGAACGTAACAACCCTAAACTTAATTTCTTTCTTGGAAACTTTTTAAAATATTAGGTGTACCGGGAAGTTCTGTCCGATAATGTTGTTTCAAGTTTCCAAAGATGAGAAAGTTTCCAATTTCTACAGAAATTGAATCCATAAATTACCATCACGCTGGGAAGAGGTCATTAGTAACGATGGAAATTATATTGTTCAGTAAATATTATTAAATGTATTGAAAATGTAATATTTTCTTTTAATTCATAAAAGGAAAGAACTTTCCTGTAGACCTTATATTTAAATAAATCAAAAAGCTATTAAGAGGTACCCACATATATTTTTTTTAATTTTAGGTCAATCATTAACACGTTGAACGCCACAGTGAAAATGGGCATTTGTTACAAGATGTATTAAAGCTCTAATTATTAAGAATAGGAATAATTAATTTTCAAATTTCAAATGTCAAGCTTTTAATTTGATACTTTACATTATTAGGTTAATAACAATACTATTGAAAATAATATTTTTCTATCGTTTTCTTTTAATTATTGGAGTGCGTGTAATTTGCGATGCCGGTCACTGGTGACCCTCACGGCAGTCAACGTGTTAAGAACCGAAAGATTTGATTTTTGGGTGTGATTTTTGAAAACCCCTTGAGTAAAAAAATTCATAATAATGTATTATTATTTAACTATTATTTGTGAATGTTTTAGGAGGATTAGATTGATCGAACACAGCTAGAGAAAGGAAAACCAATATCCGACGTCCGGAGCCAGAGTGTATTAAGTCACAGTTTCTAAATTTTAAAGGAAAGAAAATGAAAGATGCAAAAGTCTTGTAATTTCGAAACCGTTAGAGACATGTACGTAATTTTTTTAACGCAGATAAGGAATGTATCATTTTGTTGTTTAAAAATGAAATCGTATACTGAACATTACTACTTTTTGAAAGAAAAAGTAAATTGAACTTGATAGTGTTTGGGTCTGACACTGGACTTAATAGCAACATGTCTTGACTTAATACTGTCTGGTTTCAATTTTGTATCCCCTCTTGTGTGACTTTATATCATAAAGTCTAGACAAAGTGTTACATGGCTCTGACGTATCTCTTGAAGCAGGCATCGAGTCCAAAATTACTTTAACCTAACACTGGATCTAGAATTGTTTGGCCCTGAAATATTTTGTAAAATAATATCAAGAGCCCTTTAGACTGTTTGATTTAGATCAAGATACTTACTTAATATTATTTTTAAACTATTATATTGAAAACTAACCGAATTAAAATGAAATCATTTTTATCATCAGGAAGAGGGAAAAATACAAGAAATATATAAAATATTATTTTTTCGAAAAAGTGGATTTGATACACTCTGAGATCCAGATATAACAATTTCATGTAACGCTTAGCACAGCTTGATTTACAAGAAAACATGGTAAACCCGCGTACGTCGATTTGCATAATACTAAAAATAATTTATAGAAAAATATTTAAGGCATATTTTCTTATTAGCGGTATATTTATATTTATTTATCTTCTATATTGAAGGAGTGATAAAGGCTCTTAAAGTTGAGGGTTGAATGTACAATTTCTTATAATTTCTTGTGCAGTATTATACCATCCACCTCATCGCGCATAGTTCGCTTCATATTCGCTTATATCTTACATCTATCTTAATCCTAAATTCCTCTGCTGTCGCCGCCATTTCCCTTGCTCACTTTAATTGCATAACCCTAACACATGTCAAAATAGGAATCTTCCTTTTACTTTTAGAAAAGGAAAGAGTAAGATAATACTACGTTTTCAGACCGGATGAAAGCATTAAAAACAAATAAATTTCATGCTTTAGCTAAAATGAAAAGATTAATGTTTAATAGCAATATTAATGTAATATCAGATGATCTTCTCGAGTTACAGTTTGCTGAGTTGATTAAAAATGTAATGAAAGACTCCTATCTAAAATTTTTAAACGCTTTTTTGCTTTAATAAATTTTTATATAATTGTCAAAATAACTTATGTTATTAACTTTCAGATGATGTAGCTGGGTCTTTGCTAACCCAACGTATGGTTTGGAGTTCAAAATTTGACTGTCACTTTAATTTCTTAAATTTTATATTATTTTTCCAATATATGTAAATTTTTTCATTAAAAATTTAACTATTTTATATTAGTTAATGCATCGCTGAAAACGTTACATAAGTCTGTGTCATGACTGACCCAATTATAGTGGTTCGAAGGTTAATATATTATAGATAAAAGGATCCAATTTTAGAAATGATACGTTTTTTGCTTCAATTTCATAAAGTCAAGACTGCCTTTAAAGTCTTGAACTCTTTTTATTTCGAACAGTTTATGTATACTTCATATTACCTACAATATCTCTGTTTTGAATTAATTTATTCAGTTTTCTTACTAATCAATCAAAAATGTTGGAGTTGAACATCATTTAATTCTTAATATACCATTGTGAGAGATGAAAAATGAGCATATGATAAAGGAAAATCACTACTTTCACAAGTAAACAAGTTATATTGCAAAATATGAGAGATGTATGTAGCTACAAGGTTCACTTGAACCTATGAAAAATATGATGGCGTGTAACTGTTTTAGAAATATTTGATAGTATGATTAATAACCAATAAAGTGAGTTTAGTAAATTCTATTCATGACACAAAGAATTATCGGACAGAAAAAGAATACAAAAAGACTCTTATATTGCATAAATTACGCAATAGCAATACTTTTATAATCTTTATAATACTAAATATTAAAAAGATCATATTATTATAAAAATATGGAAGAATTTTTTTAAGAAATATAGTGTATAGTATTCATTTCATTAATTAGCTGCTCATGTTTATTCAATAACCTTATTAACAGTTAGTTTCATAAATAATTAATATCTACCTTATTAAATTCCTCTCATAAAATAAAACAAGTTTTACCTCTCATTATTATATACATACAAGGTGGGCCGGAAATCGTAGTACAACTTGGCAGAGGGTAATTCTACGTAAAAAAAGAAGGAAATATTTTGGTATAACATTTTTTCATCCAGGGCTCCGCTTTCGAGAAAAGCGACTTTAAAGTTTGTTCAGTTTGTAGATGATTTAGTGTAATTTGCTTGTCGTATATTCCACTATTGCGATTGCCTCTGTCCGAAACAGTATTTACCGGCTGAGAAAATGTTATACCAAAATATTTTCTTCTTTTTGGAACGTAGAATCACCCCTGCCTGGATGTGCTACGATTTCCGATTTCCTGTATATTATCTATCCATAGAGAAGAGTAGAGCAAAATCGAATATCAAATATACTTACTTTTTACATTAAAAAATAAATGGTGGGTAGTAAGAATTGAAAGGTATATTAGTAGTGTAAGGTAACCTCTTTAGGGTAAAGAAGTAATGTGTTTTGCTACAAAAAAAAATTAATCAGAAATGAATTAGGAAAAATCATATTGTTTAAAGAAAGTTTCAATATTCAGTTTTACTTTATTCACTAACCTTTACCAATTTCATTTGTACCCTATGGATGCAGCAAAACTGGGTACAGTGAGAAGAAAACATTAATTTAACAATATTAACACTTTACCTATCTAAAAATTGGAAATGATGCTCTATATTATTTATTATTTCTACATATTGATCCAATAAATAATCCATAATCAGGGCCGGATTAATATTTCTGGGACCCACGACTATTAAACCTTTGAGGACTCCCTTGATTGATGAACTTGGTTTAAAAATTAAAATTCAGTCTAAATAAAATGAAATAGTATATAATGATTAAGGAAAAGAAATTTCATTCAATATTCGTTATAATAATATAGTAAGTGAAACATTTATAATAGGGCCCTCTGGGAAATAGGGCCGAGGCATTAGCCCCTCTGCGATTTCCCCTTAATCTGACATTGTCCATAATATTTATTTATTTTGATGTATTAAAATTTATTATTTCAATTGGGTTAGAAATGAACTCATGAAAGATCAGAGCTTTATTATCCTTTAGCTATCCTGGTTGTTTATAATTATTATTTTTACGTAATTTTATATAAAAAAATAATAAACAGCTTTTTGAATAGCGTTTACCATTATCTACTTTTGAGTAGATAAATTTAGATTTCACTTTGGAAGGATCAAACTTACCCTTACCATGGTACTTAAAGAGAAATCTTTTATCTCTATTGATAGACTTCCAATTGTTAAAATTTTAATTTACCCATGCTCTGTCTATCTTACTAATAGATCCTTTAAAATAATTTCTTTGTTTGTTTACATTTTGTGGTGACCCATGCTCCTGAAAATCTTAAAAGCGTTTCATATTCGAAGGGATGAAGTTTACGAGCAATTGCAACGGGGACAGGAAGTGGAGATAAATGTTTAAGCCTCTTCAGCTTTATGCTCAGTTACGCGGTTACAGTTTCTACGTACACATGGCCACACGTTATACACGTTTTATGCGTTTTCGAGGGGATTCTAAATAAAGCAGCAGGAATTCGGTATAGCGGGTTAGGTTGTCCCTTCATAAAAGACAGACTGCCGCGAGCAAGCCTTGATCTCCTCGAAGAAATTACTTCATCGCCGTTAGAGGTACGTTGCATCAGGGAAGAACTACATCGATAACTGTTTTCAGGGAAATCGCATAAATATCGAGACTGAATTTGACTCATCTCATGGGAAATTCGAACATAAAGTTTGATATGATTACTCACGTTAATATTCGGACATCGCGCCATTTCTAAATTTAATGTTTCGTATGAAAGAATTCATACGAAACTGTTTATTTTGTGAAAATGTTAACTATTAATTGTAATTTATATGTATGTAAGTAACTTTTTTTGACAATAATGTAACCCTTGAACAATGGGGCCTGGGTCAATCGTTACCCAAACTTACAAAACATATACAAGGATATTAAACTGAAGTTAAATGTATAATTCTTAAACGAAAGAATTTTCTATATTAGAGAAATAATTTTGAAAGAAATAATGTAAAATTTAGAAAATGAAAATAATATGCGATGTAACATTGAATTCTAATTGGGGCTCTCTCCATGGTCCGCCGTCCGAGAGTTAAACTAAAAGAATAAAAAAAAAAAAAAAATTCAAATAAGTTAAATGTCCCAATTTGTACCCATCCACTCGTAATAAAAAGCCACATAAATAAATAAATAATCTTTCGATAATAATTTGCTAAAAATGGACTATTCTGTTACTAATAAATTAAATTATCAAATAAATCAAGAACAAAGCAATTTTCAAACTTCTTGCCATTAATAATTGTAAAATGACAAAAAAATCACATGCACTGCACTAGAGATTCAGCTTACTATTCATAAATTAAATTTTAGGTAACAAAACTATATTTTTCGTCTTCTTCTTAAAAAATCGTAAATTACTGTTCTTTAACAGAATCAATCGAAAGCAGCACGATCAAAATAACGAATAATAAAAATAAAATTTCGACTTATTCTTTCCTTGACAAATATCCATTGCCGTTTGGGAAACTCTAAATTCACACGACAGTGTAAAAATGTTAAAATAATTAAAAATGTTTTTCATAACCATTGTATACTTTTTATATTTATAATGTCTAAAAACATAAGAAGTGATTAGAAATCGGGATATGACTAGAAGTTTGAACACTTACTTTATACTACAAAATACTAATTAGAAAAAGATAGTTATCTTTATACAAACTTATAAAGAAAAAAAGAATTGAAAAATCCGAATATTGCTTCCTTTTATTTTTTTTTCTTTTGTAAAGGTTGTTCAAAGAATTATTCATATTATTAAGTATCAACCGTCTAAGTTTTATGTTATATCTACCATAATTGTTTGACTACTTTTCTTCGTTATCAAAATTAACATTGCAGAAAACACTGTTAAAATAATTTAAATTTACAGAATTGTTACTGTTACTCTTTTTTTGATATGACAATTGAAATTAAAATTCAATTATTATTATAATTGTTAAAAAGTCAAATAAAAAGCAATTGAATTTAAAAAATGATTAAAAAAGTGTATAAATATTGTCATGAAGGAAATATATGCATAAATAATTTGGGAATATTAATATGAATTTAAGACTGAAATTTATTTAACTTATGTGAAAGAGTAATTTGAATGACAAGATCGGACATGTTGTAATTTAAGAGGACAACTTGCACTTACATGTCACAGTATAAATGATTTAACAAAACAGTTTCATAAATATACGAGGTACTGACATAGTTTTTAAGCATATCAACAAGCGTTTAATTTGAACTTCACTTAAAGCTGGAACAAACCTACTCGATCCAGAATCAATTCATTCTTCATGTAAACTTAAAACTCTGTAATAGAATTGTATCTCTTATTTTCGCTGCTATTTTTACATCATAAATTAATGTTTTTACATAAAAGTGTTGCACAAAATTTTCTTGCAACAGTTAAAATAATACAATTTAAAAATTATAATAATATTAATAATAATAGATATGCCAAAGCTAATTAAATATTCTAAAGACAAAATGGACTTTCAGCACATTTCTGATGCAACATATCAAGTTAATTGCAATAATTGTTTTACTACATGTACAAGACAACTAAAGAGATATGTATAAAAAGCAGAATTTATAAAGCTAAAATTACTGAAAAATAAACCCTACGCGATATACATTACTAACCCATTTACAGTCGAATAAAATTACGAATTGGGGTTAAAAGGATGTACCTATACCGTTTTATTCTTCTAAAATATAATTCACCATACTAATTAGGTATTACGCAGAATAGAATAGAAATTTGAACGATGAAAACTAAAAATAATAATATAGTGAACCAAATACATATGAACCAAAGAGATGCAGATGCAAGTGATATTTTTTGAAATTTTTAATTAAAAACAGAAATAATTAGTTAAAATCTTTAAGAAAAGATCCCTCTAACTAGAAATTTCATTAAGTAACATCTTCTTATTTCATTATAATTATTGTTCATAATTTCGAATAAGTCAGAAGAATTCTTAATAATATGGGTGATGGAAATTTCAGCCTCGTCGGTATATGGGTTAACAATCTGTGTTATATATCACATACTGTTTCACGAATAATTTTGAACTAATCATACACTAGTGGTACAGAATAATACACAAATCCTTAAAAAAACACACAACAGTCACTCAGAGCCAAATTCAAATTCCGAGGATAACAATAAACTCCTCATTCGCCACATCAAAGCAATTTAAATAGACCATAGTCTACTGATACCCTTCGCGTTTTACTGTTGTATAATGATGAAAAACGTCATTATTAAACAAATTCATATTATAATACTCAAAAGACAAATAGAGTAATTAATATTTAAACCCAGAGTATTACAAAAAGGTAATTTTATTCGATTATCATTAAATGATAGGAGTTTCATTAATGAAATTTTTAACATAATATATGTATTTAAAATGCTAATACAATTATAAATCTGTTGTAAACCTAATATTGCTAGCTATTGTAAATAAATAAATGACTAAATAACACAGACGTCATTGTTTACGTTTAGATTCCATTTTGAGTAAAATAATATCTTGCCATTTAAATGGTGATGTAAATAATGCTAAACGATTACTTGTGCTTCGCGCAGTCTAGGGGTTTTTTTTATTAACTTTTTTTTTCGTATTTTTTTTAAGGATCTTTATTTTCTCAGATGAGACCATTGTTTAAATATTATATTCCTCATTTATACGACTTCTGATGTATGGGCACCCGAAATATTGGTTTTATTCTTCACATTCAATTCTGATTAATAAAAAGTAAAAAATGAAGAAGCATTTTTATTTTGCCAATCTATTATTACCCTCAATTTTACATTAATATGTACACTATAACGCTTTAATCTTTGTCAATTTTAAATTTTAATGGAAGTACTGTCCACCGATCACAAGAAGTCCGATGAGAATAACGCAATCTGATTGGTCGAAGTGATCACATCTACTAATTAGGTACTAATTAGTGGGTCAGTCGATGTGTGTATAGTATCTACTCTTGCCCCAGTACCGGCCTGCGAGACTTCTTGTCATCGGCGGACAGTACGTATTATGATTTTCATCACATTGAAATAATACGAAAATATCGAGTAAATATTGTACAACAATGTCCGAAATGCAAATTTCAATCATAAAGTATGAACTTTGACTAAAATGTGTTAAATAATGCATCGGATGTTTTAATGCTTTTGTGCACTATATGTGTAATTTTAGACCAAAAATAATATTTGTTATTCACATTTTCTGAAATCTAAATAAATGTTATAATTGTTAAAGTTTGCATTATATCATGGTATATTATCTCCGTTGTGTAAAAATAATTAAACTTCTAAAAGTAAGAATACTAGCTTGTCAAGTAGGATACATATTTGTTAATGAAACTAATGAGTAGTATACCAAAAGTAATATTAAAACATTTGATAAACATTGAAATTCACTCAGCTATCAACAATTAGATATTCGTAGAAATATTTTTGTTATAATCAAATATTTTACAAAAAATAATATTACCTTTCCCTTGGTAGAAGAGATAGTAAATTAGGAGTTATAGTTATCAATTTAAAATATATTTAGCAATTAATGGAGTTATGTGCTAAAAAACACTCACCATCACTAAAATCTATAAAATTTAAAGATCTGTTATACCTTGAAAAAGATATGTTAAGGAATACATGTGGTTTTATAATAGATTGAAACCAGACAACTTTACACCAGATGATGCACAAAATGCAAAGACCAATTTGAAGATGATTTCATCCTACCAAATTTTATCTCATTATATCATTATAATATTATTGTTTCCAAAAACATTGCTCAAATTTTCATTAACAGTTAAAATATATTTAGTACTACTGTGCCATTAGGAGGCCAAAGTGATTAACTCCACTGTATTAACATTTTTAAATTTTAATGTTGAAGCACTTAATTGATGTTTAATTTATATTATTTTATCAATTTTTCTACCTTGTTTAGGGAAGTTAATTGATTTGGCAAATGAGCAACTTACTTTTGTCTTCTTTAAACAAAAGAAGAGCTGCAATATTCAAATTGCACTTATTCAAAATAAAAAAGAAGTATAGGTTTAATGTTCAATAAAAAGCTCAATTAATAACAATATTAGTTAACTCTGAATTTACATTGCAAAACGATTGTAACTTAATTTTTAAGTTACTGAAGGAGGTTACTTCTAATATAACAACCCTTAAAAAGTCATCAACGTAAAAAAATCAATAAAATTATGCTATTTTTGGTTTTATAATTCACCATGCCATAGCATTTTAAAATTTATCAGGCGAAAAAGAATTAAAGTTCGAGTTAGCATGCAGTAAAAGGGACAGTGCAATAACACAACATGTACTTACATACATCCGGATTTTAGTCTCTCTACGCGCGCCAAATTTAAATTATGAAGATTCTTTTCTTGTTCTTTCAGTTTTGTGTTGCAACATGACGTTTTCCAAATTAGAAACTATTCTTTACACCACTAGTCTACATAAAAATACGTATGGTTTTTATCTTATTGTGCGGAACACTTGCATCTTCAAGTTGATAATTAAAAAGTTCAATAAAAAAACTTTTAAAAGACTCATCGAATTTATTCAAAAATATTCTAAAAATAAGATATTATATTAATATTGAATTGGATCGAATAGCAGTAAATTGTAAATATTAAACAAATTATTAATTAGTATTATGATTAGATAAAGAAACACTAAAATATTTAAAAACTCGTTAAAAGAAACTCGTTCAAGTAATTAAGCGCGACTTCACACGTTAACAAATAAAAAGATACGAAGAAACGAAATCCTCGTAAGCAAAATGTACAAATAAAAATTTTTTCGAGAAGCTCACGTGACGTTGGAATCGTCGTAAACAATTAAGTATTCAGAGAATATACGCGAATCAATTTAAGAGTATATTTCCTTCTACGTCCGAGTGAACCAACCCAGTCATCTCGAGATCCAACAGCCCCAATCCAGTTCGAGCCAGTGCAATCCAGCAAACGATCTTGTAGACCACCTGGATAACACGACTCTACCACGGTAAAACATCGATGGACTCGTCCCTGATAAATGCCAAAGTGTTAGATATACTCAGGTATGCGAGCATATTCAATAACGATTCGCGGTTAAAATAGATATCCTTATCATTTCAATAAATCTGTTCAATTTCTTGTATCATTTCGAAAGAGTCTCTCAGTATACACGGATGAAGCATATGAGTCGCTCGTTACCAGTTGCTAAATTGACTGACTTTACAAAATAATAAAATAATTTTTAACAAAAAATACAACCGACTTCGAAATGCGCTAAAAAGTATGAAATAATTTCTACTTCATTTATACAAATACCCAACAGCTATTAATAAAACCTATTTACTCATTAAATAGTATATTAAATACATTTCAACCTTTTCGGAGGCGGCGCAAAATTAAAAACTTTTCTTCTACTAGGAAGATTCTAGTTCAGACGTCGGCAACCTATCAAATCATTATTGGCAGCATCGTATATTCAGGTATTTTTAATTTTGCGCCGCCTCCGAAAAGGTTGAAATGTATTTAGTATACTATTTAACGAGTAAATAGGTTTTATTAATAGCTGTTGGGTATTTGTATAAATGAAGTAGAAATTATTTCATACTTTTTAGCGCATTTCGATGTCGGTTGTATTTTTTGTTAAAAATTATTTTATTTTACACTTTTTAGTGGAACGGGCAGTATTTGTAGGATCCCGTAAGGTGGTTTACCGTTCTTATTGGTTAATTGCATAATGATAGTTTTTAACGAAAACAAGTTCCAGACAAGTTATAACAATAGTTATTAACAATAACAAATTGCATAAATTTTTGCAAGTGAGATATGGCGGAAATATCTCCTATTAGATGTAATAGGTTTCATCGCAATCGGTACATGCCTTGGAGAGTACAGAGTCTACCATTTATCTCGCAACCCATGCGCGCGCAAATTGATGAAAATGGCAACAGCGCAAGAATTCTAAAGATGTAAAAATCCGTACAGTTAAGTTGGTAATTGATTCGGGATACGAGTACACCGAGTTCCATCGAACTTGTCGCGGCGTGTGAAACTAACACATATTCACGCCGGCGAGCCGATCGGCGAGGGGCACGCGAAGGAGGGATTGCAGCCAATTGACTGCCGTCGTGAATATGTGTTAGAGTCACACGCCGCGACAAGATCGATGAAACCCGATGTACTTGTATCCTGAATCGAATCTCGGACCACAGTTCAGTTGGTTACCAACTTAACTGTACGGTTTTTACATCTCTCGAATTTTAACGCTGTTGCCATTTTCATCAATTTGCGCGCGCATGGGTTGCGAGATAAATGGTAGACCCTGTATACATGTATACAAGAAACAGTAGTGAATCGGCGACTGCATGCTGACTTATCCACCGGTAGAGACACGTAGCCATACGTAGAATTCAATGTAGTAGTAACAATAATTTTTCACGAATATCTCAGAAACTAAAACTTTCCGTTAATTATGCATAATGAAAAAGTTGTTCAGAATCATGTCCCCGACAACATATTAAAAGGTCATTGACATCGTCCAATCTTGACATTAAGAACTTCCTGTATTTTGCAATAACAATGAAAAAATGAAAAATTTGTTTTTAATGGGACCAATCGGAAGACATACCTTACAAGATGCAAAAGGTTTCATTCCGATTGGTCCATCCATTTCGGAGTAATCGGTGAACACACAAAAAAAAAACATACTGATCGAATTGAGTAACCTCTTCCTTTTCGAAGTCGGTTAAAAAGTAGAAAAATTTATAAAATATAAAAAGTTAAGCCTCAATCAAGCGCTTTGACACAACAATTTTAAATAATTTAAAAAGTGAAGTTAATCACTTTGGTCTATGAATGGCTTGTATAAAGGGTGACAATTAAATACTATAAAAAATGATGATAGTATGAAAACATGTATTTACGAAAAATTACAATATTTAATGGGGCATATTTTTCAATTTCAGGTAATTTTATTATACATGAAGATATTATGGACATTTCAAAGTCATCATATCCTTTTTTCAAATGGAATTGTATATTTTTTTATGTAGATCAATTTTTTGAAATATTCTATGTAAAAAAAGTATTAGAATATAATAGTAAACAAAATTAATAATTCATAGGGGATTTCATGTATTTGAGTTTTGAATTTGAAATGTTTAAGAAATTGTTTTTTTTTTGGCATTGTATTCTAATATATTTTTTTTTGTAGAATGTTTTGAAAAATCGACTATTTGTATCTAAATAAAAATGCAAATGTACATACCTTTCTGAATAGAGCTGCATTTTGTTTTTGTATAGATCGATTTTTCAAGATATACACAAAACAGTGTTTGGACGTAATATTAAAAAATTAACAATGCACTTATTACACTTTATGTACCTCTGTCAATATTGTCAATATTCATTGACAAACTATATTTGTCTCATATGCTCAATTTTTATTAATAATAATCAAGTTTGAGCTGGTATTCAAGGATGTCTAATCAAGAGAAGGTTTATCAATAATAAAAATATTTTCGTTCTTATCAAACCATTTCATCAATATTTTAGATAATAACAATACATTAATCTATTTAGCCACACATTCAATAATATTAACAATGTATAGGGTGTCTCAAAATTAAACGATCAAACTTTACCAATAAGTTCTAAAAATAGCAATAAAAAATAGTATTATATGTACATACAGGTCACAAAAGTATTCGAATACTTTTGTAATGTGATTAGTCATGTTCTTAAATAAAAAGTCGTAATTTTCATTAATATCAGTCGCTTGATGAAATCTTTAGCAGGTGTATGATGTACTTAAATCTACAGAAGGTATATTTTAAATTATCATTACAATGTTAAATTTTCATCGTAATGTTTCGATAATGAACAGTGCTGTTCCGAGAACCTGTGGGGCCTGGGCCAAAGCCAAGATGATTAAAAATATTCAATTAGAAACAGGTAATTTTCAATTCTGTTCTAATAAAACTATAACATAACATGGATATTTTATATCCGTTATTTATTGTAAAATTTGATGATAGCACAGTGTGTTCATAGTATTTTAAAAGTACGCGTATAAATGCGGGGTACGGGGCAAATACCCAATTTGCCTGATACTAAAGACGGCTCTGATGGTGAACCTATGTTTAAATTGCATACCTTTATCACTTCTTTCTGCTTATTGAATTTATGTATAAAACTTTGTGACGATCTCTACATAGATCGTCTAAGGGTTCTTTTAATAAAACTAATTTTCTGGAATGTTAAAACGAGCACGGATTGCACAATACCGATCGTCAAAGTAACTATTCAGAAAATATTCATAGAACTTGTGTCATTAGTTACAATTAGAGCCGCCTGACTTCTGGGTCAGTAAGAAATTATTCTTACATATTGAACGTTACAAGTCTTTTATTTCTGCACAAGACCAACTCTTTTTTGCACAATTGTACCGATAGTATGTAATTAGTAAAACAAGCCACAGGCTTCAAATTACCCGTACTAATAAATTTTGTTTCATAACAGTAGTAAGGTTTTTAGTAAGAAAGATGAAGTTCAGTTTGAAAGTGTTCAGTTTGATCAAAATGAACAATTAATAAACAAATTAATAAAAAGATTATTAAACTTCATAAAATGTGCCAGATTGCAAGTAGCGCATCTAGGGTGGGAGGTCGGGAGGGGGGCTGTTCGCGCGTTACGCGCTTCCGTGATATCACAACATATTTTGTAACACGCGGGGAGTTTAGGAGGCGTGCTATATCAGTAGCAATCGGCTGAGGCCCGGATGTAGGGACGAGTGCGTTCGTCATGGAAAAAATAGTTCGTGGCGATGCGCTGAGCGGCGGCTTATGTGCGGCGATTTAAAAAAGAAGGGAACGGTATTGGTACGATAGGAGCGAAGTTCGGGTTCCTGTGGGGCCGCGGCCTTTTCCGCACAGATACACAAGCTAGACGAGGCACTAGCTGCCTTCGTAGAGGAGATCTGCCCTGCCAATCTCTCTCTGGGATGCACCCAATCAGGCGGCATTTCATTGCCCAAACAGCAACACGCGACGAGGGCTGTACCCGTTCCTGAGACGTCAGGGTCGCGCTGTCTGCACAGGTACGATTTCATGGGGCATCTCCCACGTTATTAAGATCCGAACAGAACTTCCCACCGAGCTGGTGGTGTTCCGAAACTCGTGTAGTTAGTAAGAGCGCTCCTTTGAAAATAATATGTATGCTTTCGAATGCGATCACAAACAACTCTAAATTGTATTTGACTTGTAGATTTATATTTTTTCTCTTTGACGGCTTTTTCCTCCACTCACTGAGTGGAGGTTTTTTATGCCCATTAAATTCCTAATTTTCCTTCCCAATTGTGCCTTTATTATTTCCTCTCCCAGATTCACATTCCTTCTACCTATCTAGAATTCACCTTAAAGGTTGTGTTGGTGACCCATGCCTGCTGTGGACGTACGCTCGGCAAATCGACGTCGAGCTGCCTCGCCTTGAAGGTAACTGCCGGCTCGGCTCAGCCAACTTTTATTTATTTATTAAATTTATAATAGCTTTAGGAAATTCGAGACAGGGGCAGAAGGGTCAGTTGTACCCCTATTAAGAAATTAAAAACTTTTTTTTTAGTAAATATCAGAATATTTTCAAAAATTTCAGTAACATGGTCCGATATAAAAGAATATAGAAAATTAGATTTAGTATTGTCATGATATTAGTAAGGTATGAACAAATTTTGTTGACCCCCTATTGGGCAATTGTAGTAGCACCACTGCTGCATTGTACACTGAGTCCCATCGAAGTTGTCGCAGTGAAGTTGGCTACACATTCACTAACACATTCACACCGCGTCGTCGGCACCTCGCCCATCGGCTCACCGTCGCGGTGTGAATGTGTTAGTGCGCCAACTTCACTGCGACAACTTCGATGGAACTAATCAAATCAAGCTTCCCTAAGGGAAATGGCGATATCCTGGGTTTCTTCCTTCCTTGTCGCTGTCGCGATATAAATAACGATGTAGGGAAAGTTGCTCTTTATACATAGATCTTTGGCCTCCTACCATTTGTGTATAATCGTTTACTTTCCAGTTATATACTAAATTTTATAACATTAAGTAATTAAAAATTATATTATTTTGTTTCTAAATTACTTTTAATATTATTATCTTCAAAATTAGGATGTTGAGAATTCTTGCTTGCCCTATGGAAGCCTAATTTAATCCAGAATGTACACTAAATAATGAACCTATTGAATCCGCAAACCAGCTTAATGCGATTATAAATAAAAGAAGGAAAGAAGATCTTTACTTGTAAAAATCATCATTAATTTTCCAAAACTTGTGAAAATTATTTAAATAAATTCTCTTTACTTGGAAAATAAGTATCTTTTATTTTATTTTTTTAAAATTAATATTGAATAAACTGATTGAAATCGGACATCCTGTATACATATCTTAAAAATGGTGAGAAGCAGTAAGATAAGTATGTAAATATAAAAATGTAATTAATGTCTTCGATAGGTACGTTTCTTTCACCTATTCTTTTACATTTGACGAGAAAAAAATTATTATACACATTCTGAGAAATCAAAAAGTAATAAGCATACTATGTTAAAACGCAACGAAAAAATCAACACTTGTAAAAGTAAGAATGTTATTACTGTCATAGGATTGTTATGATTTCTCCTATTTCCTGTAAATCTGAATATATAATAAGAAAAAGTTTCCTTGTAGTGTTACTCTGCTCTGTTCCTTATGTCGTGAAGAATCTGCAATTAGTAATTACATATCATAGTAGTATTGGAAAAGTTGGAAGACAATCATAATTCAGTCCTCTAGCGTCACCTTTTGTTTACTTTTTAATTCCAAAAAAAAAACATTATGCACAGTATAGTTGTATGTAGGGTGCCCAGTGTAACGGTTGCCACGATTTTTTAGACACTCCCAATAAATTGACAAACAAATTAATCAATAAACAATACAAATAAATAAAAATTATTCTTATTCATCAGCAAATTGCAAAATTATTCTCCAAACAAAAAATCAAAATCATCTTTACCTTTTTTAAAATATATACAATTGTTATATTTTGATTCCTTGGAACAGAGATTCTTTAAGTTTTCACCAGGTGGCACAAATTGTAGACTTTGAAATATTTGGCAAGCTAATTATATACAAAAAAGAGAAGGAAATAAAACAATGTAAAACATAATACTTTTTCATTTATACTTATATTTATAATCTTTCGTGAACCTTTGAAAAATTCCTTACCGATGGGAAAATTATTTGATATGAATTTATCGCGGTTTGCATTTTCAGGGTAGTGAGCTGCACTTTGGGAACCCTTTCCTTAGAACATACAGGGAGAACAAAATAACTTGATCACCTTAAATATCTCAATTATTTTTTGATAATCTGAAAATATGTTAAAGAAAAACATTGTTTAGTTCAATGGGGCAAATATAATAAGCTGAAAATTTTTCGAGATTTTAAGGTCATTGATTTCTGAATTTTTCGTACTCAAAGTCACATAAAGGTTGTGGTATTATAAGTCATTGGATGGGTCTTGACCTCAGCTATTACATTATGATGATAAAAATATACATTCCCATTTAAAAAATCACCGATGACCTTGAAATCTAGAAAAATATGAGTTTAAAAAAATGTTTTGCTTACTCAAATATTTACCCCTTTGAACTAACAATAAGTAATGGTTTTCTTTAACAAATGAGATATTTGAAGTGATCAAATTATTCTGTTCACCCTATATATAGGTTTAATTCTCTGTAGGAGTTATTCTTTTTCATTTATTTACAAAAGTGTCCTTTGCTGGCTATTGTCTTACCTCGTTTCCGAAAATAAAAGCATTTTCTGTATTAAATGTATCCATCGCATAAATATTGATTAGAATTTGTACAAAATGGAAGTACCTCTTAATAAAGTATGGATTAGAATTTTTATGGATTGCAAGTGCCTCCAATTAACAAAAGATTTGTAGTGTACTTTGTACGAGAGTTTCTTATTGACCCAGGAGTCAGGCGGCTCTAATTGTAAGAGATGACACACATTCTATGAATATTTTCTTAATAGTTGCAGTAAAGATGGGTATTGTGTAACTTAAGATGTTTATAACATTCCCTAAAATTAGTATCGTTAGTTTTATTTTCTACCATTGTCCGTTTCATTACACTTTTCAAGTCAGTTAAATCTAAGTTTAAAAGTCAGTTAATCTGAGTTTAAACATGTTGAGAAGCTATACTAAATTTTGTTAAAATATAAACTGTTGTTCTGTAAAAATATATACAGTGGCGTGCAAAAGTATTCGGCCACCGTTTAAAACAGAACACCTCATTTAAAATTGAACCAAATGACTTGATGTTTTTCGAGAAGATATATAAATTAATTTATTAGGATATGTGCTTTTGTCGTTTTAAAAAATTACAATTTGTCGAAATCGGGAAAGCAATAGTAAAAGGCAATTTTTCAATTTTTTTATGTGAGCCTATAATGAAAATTTAAAATATGTCTTTCATAGATTCAAAGAAGTTATGTGTATGCCGAAAATTTCATCGAGATCGGTCTACGCATTTAAAAGTTATAAGTAATTAAAATTTCCGAAAATCGCGACTTTTCATCTAACATAAGAACGGAATTTTTGCACGTTTGCACGCCACTGTATGTACATTATATACTTTGGCTTGGTGCAAGAAGTGCCAATGTCATATTTTTGTGAAAATGAATTGAACTCAGTATTAAGTTTGTAAATAGTTGTACATTTTATATAAAATTGGATACTTTCAAAATCTATCTAGAAATTACTATAATGGCATTTGTATATGCCAGTATCAACATTTTTCATAAAATAAACTTATGCGTTTCAGTAAAAAACATAAATAGCACCTGCTTTAATTCTCTCCTTATGTATTAGAAAAAAAATTTGAACATATCTTCAAGTGCTAATATTTCCATTTTATGAATGCTATCTTGCATTGGTATCTTTTACACTGACAATGAGCCACAGATATAGATTGCGAATATTTATGCATTTATGACTCATAAAAATGTTTAAAATATATATTAAACGTGAATCAAATATAAAAAAATAAAATAAAATATTCCGACGGTAAAAAATGTGTAAAGTGGGTACTATAAAATAATACTTTTCAAAATGTATATCTGCGTTATATTCGCAGTCTACTTATACAGGATGATCCAAATTTCATGAAACGATGGGGTTAGAGTGATTGTATGGTTCAAAATAAGACGAAAATGAAAAATAACGAAATTGCGTAGGAGGCTTCGTTTTAGAAAAAAATGCATTCGAAAATCAGTTTAAATACGCATGTACAGTGCAGAGATGGAAAGAATATTAGCGGGACGGTACAGGGGCAAAGGGAGCACTATGCACGCTCCGCCCTGTCTCCACGTTTGATCCTCTGACTTCGTACCATCTAAAGCCGGATATTCATCGGTATCAAACGCCCGTATCGTATCACCGTTCCGAACCCTTTTGAATAGGCAGGCGTTGCCTCGTTGCATGCCACGGCGTGCTACGGCTTGGACAATAGTTCTTCGTTTCTTGAAAGAAACTCCTATAGGTGAGAAGTTTCGATTTGCTGCATGCTGTTTCTTTATTGTAATTGTCCAAACCATATCGTGTTTGGTATCATTTTAATCAGAAAAACGTCACAAATATCTTGGTAACAGTTTTATAAGAAAAAAATGAAAAATAACAAAGTTCAGTCGTTGCATTAGTATTATCTCACTGATATATCCGATTCCAAATCATATTATCTCATGCCTCAAGTGTCATGTTTCCACTTGACATAGCATTTCGGGCCTTCGCCTGGGTATGTTGTTTTTACGTTTCAAGTGGTCTCCGAACCTATCCTTTGAACAGCAAGAAACCGACAATTTTCGGATCGGCCCGTTCCTTCACCTCCGTATCACAGCCCAATAGAACTTTCGATACTCGGCAACGGAAAAATCTCTGGAAAATTAACATTGTCCTTTTTCAATAATCACAGAGGTTCTTATTAACATTGCTCTTTTATGTACAGCGTATCACCGAAGATAATTGATCTGTTTAAATATATTTAGACGATAAAATTTGTCTAAATTAAATTAGATTAAGTTCATATATAATTTCATCGATTTTGAAATGAATCCAATAATACCGCAAGATTTCAAATAAATTGAAACCCAAGTGACGGTACGAAACGCTATGTCAAGTGCAAACGCATGAACCTTTCCTTCGATGGAACGGCAAAGAATCGACAAATTTTTCGGATGGGTCCGTTGCCTCCGTTCCTTTGGAATGGCACGCAGCAAAACGAAACTCCTCGCCTGTAGTGGCCCAGTCCTATTGCCTAACCGTTTCTATCAAGAAACGAAGAAATGTTGTCCGAGCCACAGCACGCCGTTGCATGCAACGAGGCAACGCCTGCCTATTCAAAAGGGTTCGGAACGGTGATACGATACGGGCATTTGATACCGGTGGATACCCGGCTTTAGAGCCTGTTTAAGACTCTATCGGTCGCAGCGCTCTAATTTTCAGCGGTTCATAAGTAACTCGTATATATACATATAACAAGGCGGATATCCCTAGGATTGATAACTTTACTTTACAACTCGCCAGGAACTACTTTTGTAAACTTACTGAGATTCAGAACCCTATTGTCCAACAACTTGCTGAAATCGAGCCTTCCTACGCACTCCGACAATTATCCACGGGCTATGTCACATCGCAAGTGTTTATTAACTGTGATAATAATGGCCTTATCCAAAACGCGGACAACGTGCCCATTCCTTACCACTGGCGTCGTAATAGAGCCAACAAGCGGATCGCGCTCGACGTGACTGATACTAGACCAGGTTGTGCCAACTTTAAATACTCTGCGGCCGTCCCTTACCAAGATAAGATGGACTTTTCTCGATCTAATTTAAAAAAATTCTGGTGGCTATCCTTAAATAGTGTCCATTTACCTGTCCTTATTTCGCGTATGAACCGCGCGCGAAGATTTAGTTAAGTCAGATGGGTATCGTGCCCCTTGTATATGTATTACTCCCTCCCCTGTCTCTCTTCTCTCATTTTTCCTTAGTCTATAAGCATTTCCTGTACATATTCCTCCTGCCTCTATTTTTAAGCTAGGTTAAGTTTGCTCAAGACTGATTCGTAGGGTTTATCTCCTTTTTTTCCCTTTTGCATTAAGCATTACCTCGCACTTATTTTTTTGGGTCTATCGTTATATACTCTGGCAATATGTTAGTTTATAAGTTGATTATGTGATTGCTACTATTTAGAGTTAGCCTCCGAGTCCCGTCCTGTAACGGGCAAGCAGGCTGTGATTCCCCAAAGATTGTACTGAATTTTTTTTTCGTTTAGTTTTTGTATTCTCGTAGCCTTAGGACTGATCTCTGTACCATTGTTAACAAAAACAATAAAACGATTTAAAAAAAAAAAACAAAAAAAAACAGACGATCCTGAGACAAGAAACGCTTTTTTCTTCTCCCCTCTCTTAGAATATAAAAATCACACACGAACACCTAATTAAAAAAAAAACTTGATTAACCTTACTGTAGATAATTGCTCCAATGAAACTCCTTCACAGTAGGATCACATCCTACTACGTCAATGCAGAAGCGGAACCCCCCCCCCCCCCCCAAAAGACTGTGAGAAATATAGCATAAAACCCAGATACATTACATACAGCCCTATCAGCTCCAGGACCACACACATAAGAGGGATATTATTATAAACTTCCAAAACGGTATTCAACGAAATATTATAACGACTAAAGAACACGTCTGTCGCCCATGACCTTGCGGCGATTTACCCCTTATACATAAGTTCTTATAAGGTCTTATAAGTATAAGACCATCATTATTTAAATCAGAATACGTTTTCTAAATTGGAGTAAACAACTTGATTTTTAGAAGCTATAGAAATTAGTTTACTAGATGATGTAATTTTGTTGTTTTAAAAAATGACAATTTGTCGAAATCACGAAAAAAATAGTGAATGGCACTTTTTAGAAATTTTGTATCTGAAATTTAAAATACACCTTTTGTAAATATAAGTTATATACATGCTAAAAATTTCATCGAGATTGGTCAACATATTAAGAAGTTACAAACAATTAAAATTAGAAAAAATCGCAACTTTTCATCTAACAATAAGAACGTGGTTAATCATGATCTCAAAGTTTTCTTATTTTAAAATTGCGTTTATAGAAGTATTATATTGTAATGTGAATTTACAACATTATATGAAAAATAAAAGAATTGTAGGTAAAAATAACAAGAAATGTTTTCAATAATCTCAGAAGTAATAAAATGTGTAGTTCATTTATGTATGACAAAATAAAAAAATTTTATCCCACATTTATAAGACAATTCAACGAAGAATTAGTTACAGATAGAATTGTCTAACGAATAAAACAAACGTAAGTAGTTACAAAATGTTACGTAGTCAAAGACATACCGGCTTAGTTAAAGAACTTTAACTAGATGTGTACATATGTACATTTACGTCGAATGTAAATTGGTAGCAGTAAAATGTAATTTGTATATTGCGCAATTCTTAGAAAACCGTGTCATGGTGACAATAACGTCAATGTGACAAGAGGCAAGGATATGGCCTGACCGCACAGAGATTAAAGATGCAGATTTAACAGTTCCCACGTGTTTTACGTATAAAATAACTAAACTAACTTTCAGAATATCCAAATACTAGAATTTTAATTTTATATTTTTAGCGTAACAATTTATAGTCGCTATAACTGAATAATTATCACATTTCCTTTTTGTTGAATTAATTATACAATTTTCATAATTTTTACAGCTTTTTGTTAATCTAAACAAAATTTTAATGTATATTAAAGATAACTAATTTGTGTTATTTTTATTGTTTTAGTTTCTCACAATTGTTTAATTTATTTTATTTAACCATGTACAAAAGAAAAATCCTTTCATACAAAGACTTAAAGTATTTTTTTTTAAATAAATAATATACAAAAGTATAATGTTTAAAGGCATAGAATATATACCGTTTAAGTTATGGAATAATGGAAAAAGTTTACAAAATTTAATAAGAATAATATCAAAATGACAGAAGTAAAACACTCTAACTACTAAACTAAATATGATGGTTCTATAGTTATATGTATATATATAAGTCTTTTATTATTACTATAGCTAGGAAGGTGAATAGCTAAACTGAAATATGTTTCTCTGTAAACAAAGTTTAAAATTTTATTCGTTACTTTACAACAATTATTTATATTATTTACACTCCTACCTGTAAACAAAGAAACGATAATTACAGTTTACAATTATGCCTACTTCGTTTCTAATATTTTTCTTTATAATTTTGCACGTGTGCCCTCTTTCGTCATGACCCTCTCGTTCCATCTACCGGTAGTTGATTAAAAGGTGCGCGGAGCATGAGGGACGCGGCAAACTTCAGATTAACGAAAGTAAACTTTCGTTACATATGTATATACGTATCAATATATAAATAAATAAAAATAATAATTTTTAAAAAATGGACTTGTATCGCCAGTTCACGTTACATAAGCAAATATCCGAAAAAAAGGTTAATGCAATACGTATTCTTTTTAATTAGCAATTCATTTCTTTCAATTAATAATTGTAACACTCAGAACCAAAAAAATGCGAGTGAGATTTTTAATTAGGAACAAGAATAGTTAATTAAATCGCTAAATGTAATATTTAATTTAATTTAATTTAATTTAATTTAATTTAATTTAATTTAATTTAATTTAATTTAATTTAATTTAATTTAATTTAATTATTTAAGGTCGCATACTCCTTCGTGGTTATTAGCGACTACTGTTACATTTGTAGCTAATCAAAGGTAGTTTACATAAATTTCGGAGGAAGGTTTGTACAATATTAGGTGGCTATAGAGAGTTATACAGTTCAATGTCTTTTAGAAAATGTACTACATTTATGCACTGATTTTGGTTGTTGAGCAGGTTATGAACTTCATTAAAAATAGTGTGCTTGAGTCTTTTTCCGGTGTATTTGAGGCATCGCAGTGAAATGTGTTCAACCCTATAGGTCTCGTCGTAGTCCAGGCATTTCTTCGGCTCTTCCTTTGTTATAAGGTGGATGTGAGTAAAACTTGAGTGACCGATTCTCAATCTGGTACTTGGTCGCGTAATTAGAAAAAAAAAGAAAAGAATGTTACCTGCATCCCTTTAGTTCAGTGATGGCGAACCTTTTTGAGAAGTGGTTCAAATTTTGTTCATTATTTTTTTTAGTTACTTGGAAAAGGGGAGGGGAGAATGGTTGAAAACTACTTTTTCTTGATTCTCACTTTTAAAATCCTCTAAAAAGTTTTCGTTTCCTCTTTGGAAACACAACATTTTACGACCATGTACTTACGTCATACACAGATGCAGTGATACGATAGAAAATCAGCTAGCCAATATCCACTTGGAAATATTTTTTTATAAATTCGACATTAGATATATATACTTTATTTTTTTAATATTTTTGATTGTCTGTTCTCTCTTTTATGATATAAAAAATAAGTTTATAGAAATCAACGCTTGGGTCATGTAAAAAGCCTGCGTGGGTCAGTGTCTGACCCACGGGTCATAGGTTTGCCATCACTGCTTTAGTTCCTAGTGCCTCAATTAACAATATATAAATACTTATGTAATTCACTGTATAACTTATAACTTATCTAACGTATCTAACTTAATAACTTATCTAACGTATCTAACTTAATAACTTATCTAAAAAGCGTAATGTGTCATAAGTTTGTAGGAAGAAAACAGTAGGAAACTGTGCAGTTGGCTAGAAATGTCCACATTTGTGCTGACCATGTGTTCCTCTAACTTCCACCCTCAATAGCGATTGATGCCTCGTAAATCTATGGCAGAACCTCACTGTAATTCTCCGACCCCTACATATCCTCACCGGTCTCTTACGAGTTATTAGTTCCACATAATAAATCTGAAGGTTATATACGACAAAATGAGCAGGAGCTGTTACACGAAAAACCTGCCCAACGGCTAATGTTTTATAGCACCTATGTCGGGAAGCTACATGCTTTTCCTTATACATAACGGAACATATACGAAGTAGATGTAATACGAGATACTTTTCATATACTGATTGTGAGTATCATGTAGATTATGAACAGTTATCAGGTATACAAATTAATTTAGCCCGTTTAATATTATGGCTTTCTGGTTACTATTTCAGAGATGTTACAAATAAGTTTCACACAAAAATTAAAATTAAAGATCATTTTAGCTGCAGATGGTATATTTATGAAACGACGATTAAATGATATTTTTTGTATATTTTAGATTTTATATATTAATTTGAATAAATTCGTAAAACTAGTTCTTAATTATTCCTTTCTATAACCCTGTCTAACAATGTAAAATGGGGTGTACTTCCGAAAGCGACAACCCTCCGATTTTTCTGAAATTTTTGCCAAAGCTTATCCTTGATTAGAGAAGAAAGTCCCTAAAAGGACTTTTGGCGACAAAGCCTCGTTAGCCCCCCCCCCCCCCAGCTACTTTCAAAGTTTTGACAGTTCTTATTAAATATCTCCGAAAATATTGATTTTCTTACATCATCGATTTAAAAAATGCTGTGATGCAAATGGTCGTTATGATGAACCATACTTGTAAATAAACGCTAATATCAATACGAATTTTAGAATTATTTAAATTGAAATATCGCCTAAACTACCAGCTTTTCGACATACATAGGTCAGTACTTTTTTATAAATAATGTCTAGCTGCGTCGTTTGTTGCATAAAAAAGTACCCCATTCCATTTAAAAAAACTAAGTTGACCTTCAAATCTCCTAAGCGCCTCCATCTGAAGAAAAGTTGTGTACACCACTTAATGAGCTCATCGAAACCAAACAACTTTTGTCTGAAACATTTGTTTCAATCTCCAAAAATGTAGAAGTTATTCAGGTGGCTTGCCTTAGGCGACTCACCCTGTATACATATATTCTTATACATATACATTTCTTCTTTTTTTTTTTTACGTTACGTCGTCGTCTCGCACACGTGAAAGACGCAACGACGACGTAGCGTAACAATATATTTTTGTTTTATACTGATAAAAATGATTTATATATGCTAACTATAAAACAAAGATGTTTTATATTCGATATAATGTTCTTATATGAAATATTAAGTAATCAAATCAACTGCTCGATAATTAATTTAAGTGCTTTTTCGAGTTTAATGTATCGTCTGGATTCTAGACCTACCACCTCCTCCTGTATAAAGCACTTAAATATATTACATGCTACACTAATTATGGTAACAACAGTTGCATCAATTATATATAGGGGCGGGTTAAAATTTCTGGGGTCTGGGACTATCAAACCAGGCTTTGAAAATTGTTATGATATCGATTCCGGTTCTTAAAACAGTTTTGAAGGACCGTTATGATCTATAACAGTTATTCTAGAACCGAAATTCAGGAGGATATCGGTTCTAGTGCCGGTTCTGATATCGGTTCTATATCGGTTCTTTTCGGTTCTTTTCTATTCTATACCGATTACGGTTCTAATATTGTTTCTGAAATCGGTTAGGCATCGGTTCTAGTTTAGTTCTATAAAAGCTACGGGTACTGTTATAATAGTATTGATTCTAATACCAATTCTATTTCGATTTTACTGTATAATGGTTAACTGAAAAATTAGGGATAAGGTCATTTTAAGAATTAATATACATGTAATTATAGTAATTATGATTAATTTTTAGTATAATTCAAACGTACTAACAATACATCATTTATTAGGTTTCCAGCCTCATAAAGAACTGTAGGGTCTAATTAGAAATCAAACTTTCTAGGGAAAGTCATAAATGGATTAATCCTGCTTAGGATCGACCGTAGTGGACGAACCTCTTGACCTCTCAGGTCACCAGACCTTTCAACATGTGACTTTTTTTAAGGGGCCACCTCAAACTGGTGGTACATGAAAAGGAAATAGAAAATATCCATACTGCAACCGGTATGGAACCGAAATAGAACCGATACTAGAACCGATACTAGAACCGTAATCGAAACCGATATTAGTTTAGAACCTTTATTCTAATAACAGTTATAACATTATTCCGGTTCTCATAACTGTTTTAATTAGAACCAATATATAACAGTTTGAAACAGTTATTTTCAGAACCTTTTTAATCCCTGTATCAAACCTTCGAGGTCCCCTTGATTGATAAAATTAGATCAAAAATTTAAATTTATTTTAATTAAAATTAAATAACATTTAATCATAAAAAAAATAATATTAAAAGGGAAGGATTTGTTTTTGCAATAGTAATTGGATCCAGAATTTGCAAAATTATTGTGGTTTTTAAACTACCAAATTTTTAGATATAGCAGGTGGAACGGGCTACCTAGGAAGTGGGGCCCCAGGCTGTAACCTCCTTTAGATCACACTTACGTGTAATTCGGCGCCGATTATGTGTATAAAACGGTGAACTACATCATCCATTATTATATTAGTATAGTATTAATTATTAATAAATTTAAAAAAAATTTATTTCAACTTTTAAATACTTATTTTTAAACTATCGGTACATTCTTTTTCAAAAATTTTGACTATAATTTGAACAACCTTCAAAATGAAATTGTAAATTATTTATTGCAGTGTTTTTTATATAGTAATAAAGTATACAGTTTTGCACAAATGAATTCAAACAGACCTGTTTTCTGGGTTTCATTTGCATAAGATTGGGTAACATGTCATGAAATACAGGTCATCAAATGGCCATCACTTAAGTTTGACTTGAAGGATTATTTAAAGAAGAATATAAGAAATGAAAGATTCAGGAGTTGGGAAAAATTGTTTCGAATCCTTTTTCGGTAGTGACAGAATCTATTTCATTTACATCAATTTGTAATTACTGAAAATTGATGGTTAAAAGAATGTCGTGTCTGAATGATGTTCCGCAAAATATTAATATTATTTTACATGAGCAAACATCATGTTTCTTTAATTTTCTTGATAATTATGCATTGGTCACTATTTTTGTTATTTACATTTCTATTTATTATTGAAAAACAAATACGGTAATCCTACCTTTAAATAATCATAGTAATCTTTATTTTAAAGGATCATATGTATTATATTCAGTGACTTTCTGTTTTACTATTTTACATTAAAAGAAAGTGTGAAAATTAATTTATATAAATAGAGGAATAAAATAAGGAAATTATTTTAATTAAAAATCATTGATTATGAAATATATTGTAAAACGGAGAAAGGATAGCGAGAATAAATCATTGGTATACTTATAATTAGTAAAGCAACTAATTAAAATCGTGTACCAATAGCTACTAATTGGTATATAATAATTTTATATTAATTTGACAAATGAAGTATGCAATTCTTAAAAAATATCAAAAACCATTTTCCATTGAATTTTTGTCAATTAAAAGAAATTGATCAAACAGACACTGATAAAGAAATACCATACACTAAAGGCATTCCTATTATCAGATGAACAAGAAGCAAGTAAAAATGAAAATTAATAAACTTTATTTAAGTTTTTTAAAAATGTTTAGTATAAAAATTTGAATATTATTATATATTACAACTTTGAATTAAAATAGTATAAAAAGGATTCGTGTTAACTTTCTATGGTTTAAACCTCATGAAAGTTTAAAATTATTAAATATTTTAAAAATTCGAATCCATTTTTTGATTTTTTGAAAGGGAATGTCAAATTTTGTATACAAAGTATATAACTTTTAATATTCATTAAATAATAATATTTTATTACAGTATTACGGAGAGTTATCTGTACAACAAAAGAAAATATTACAATTCATAATTTTCTAAAATCTTAAATAAACTAAAACGATAAAAATATATATGTATGTATAATCAGAATTAAAATCACAAAGAGTTACAAATATTTCTAAAATCTATAATTACACAATTTCTGTAATATTAGCTCGAAAGAAACAAGAAGCGAACATCTTTGACGAAACAATTTTATAAGATGTTACAAAACCTCTCTTTGCAATAATTAGTACATTTAAATAATATTATTTGGCGCATTAACACTGGTTCGAATAAGTTGAATAATTAAAAACATTTAAATCGTCATGTTTAAGAGTAGGTGTCCACTTAAGAGTAAAGTTCGCACGAAAAAGTTTCTTCTTGATTTCTTTAAACTATATCTATTGATTTTTTCTTAATTTCATTAGTTCAGCCATTGGCATAAGTAGGTACGGGCCAAGGGGGCCTAAGCCCCTCAAAATTGTGGACGGCCACAACGCTGTCTATAGATTTAAAATTCTAAAATGCCATATTACTGATATTTCAAAATTTTAGAACATCAAAATGCTAAATTTTGAAAATTTCAGGTTTCCAAAATGCCAGAATCCTGAAATTTCAATATGTCAAATTCTACAATTCCAGATGACCAACATTTCGAAATTCCAGAATTCAAAAATTTCTATGGTACCTGGTCCACCCGGACCTAAAAAAATCCTAATTACGTCAAAGGGTACAAATTCTTAGGATCTGCCACTGTCTGAGAGCCACCCGCAACACAATATCCATTTGCAGAAAACGCTAATGACAATTTCTCATACAAGTTTTACTTTCAAATGAATACCTACCCTAACAATTTTCACATTCTGTAGGTATTTAAAATGATATCACATATATGTAAATTCCGTTATAGGATAACTATACTAGCGATTATAATGATAACTAGGACGAAAATACTAATATATATCGATTATAAGACATTTTGTTCCATTACATAATACTAGCATTATGTTATTTAACAACAACGCATATTTTCGACATTGATTATATCGATACTAGTTATACAATTCTTTTAATTAACCTAATCATTCGTTAATTTCGAAAGACCCTTAATTGATGATAAATGAGATCATTACACTTATATACTTCTATTTTATCTTCGTAAAAGCTGAATTTTAATTTCTAAACCTTTTAACCCTTCCGCTATAGTATTTACAAAAAATCGTAAAAATTTGATAAACAATTCGTTTATGTCTTGTTTTAATATTTTTACGAAAAATCTATACTTTTTCGGAATTGAATATTATTCCAATAAAAATTACAAGTAAAATGAAGTTATTCGCATATAAAGAATTATCTTTTATTCGAATAATTTTCGAATAGAAATTTATGCAATGAATCATACATATATCACGAATAATAAATACAGTAGACGCTTATTACATTGCCGTTGTCGGGACTGTAAGAGAAGAAAATTTATCAAGGTTCAAAATTTTCATTTGAGTAGAAGAGGTAGAAATGTATCATTTTCATAGACTACGATAATGGAAGGGTGGCACTAGTATGCTTTAAAATCGATGTGACTCCATAAATGTGCCATTATAACGAGAGTTTACTGTTCACAATTTTTATTCAAAAACTATTCATACTTCGAGAAAAATTTCGTTTTATTTGCAATTTTTATCCAAAGACTATTCGTTATTTGCACGTAACGTATTATTCGTTATATTAAATATATCTATCTCCAATAGGTACAAGGTACTGTCAGTAAAAACTACTACCTGAAATAATCCGTTATTTATTAACATTATAAAAAAAGTTTGAAATCTATTGTATTAAAAAATCAAAATGTATCCATCTAATTAGGCTCCTTAAATGCAATAAATGTTAGTTCAAAAAATTTTTAATAAAGTGTATAAATAATAAGTTATTGCAGATGATAGTTTTTACTGACTCACCTTATATATTATAGTTTCGCTGTTATACACGGCGAAAGGGTTAAAATACTTTAATCATTTATCCTATGGCAAATATTTAGGCTGATATACGGAACGTTATACATTGACAAGAGAATCTCTGTGTTCCTACGCGTGTAAATTGTCATTGTAATTTATTTCTGCAATAGATGTGTACTTACAGAGGTATACAAATTATTAGATTAAATAGCAGGAAAAAATAGTTTTGTATCGTTTTCGGTACATGTTCAACTTTCTGCTCGGGCCAAGCTATATTTTTGTTATTAAAGAATTGATGATTGAGCATGCGATATCGAGTGATCGGACCTTTAGCCCGATTTAAAGAAAATTTAATATGAAAGCGAAAATATTAAATCTATGAAACAATGTGTTTGCTTCCTATATTACGAAAATAACAATATTATTGTTTTATATAAATAACTAGTTTTCAGATAGAAAATGTATCTTTCTGTATAATACAGTAAGGATACAGCAACCTTGTCATAAGTCAGTAGCGCACTCATAATTACCCGATAGGAGGGTCAACATCATTTTTTCCATACCTTATTAATATCATTATAATATTAAGTCTAATTTGTTTCATTTTAGCCTATTCCAAAAAAATTTTGGATTTCTGTATAAAGTGGCTAATTAACTCCCCCTTCCCCAATTATGCTATTGTCCTGAACAAATAATAGCTATGATATGAATTCTATTGAAAATTTTGGAGAATACAGCGAAGGAAAGGATCAATCTTGATCAGAACCGGGTTAAGATTTCTGAGGTTCAAGGCTATCACATCTTCGAGTCCCCTTGGTTGATAAACTTGGTTCAAAAATTAAAATTTATTCTAAAGATAACTCAATGAAATTTAATCGTAAAGAAAAATGGCAACAGTAAAAAACAATTTCGTTCAATATTTTACAACATAATAAATGGAAAATTTATAACATAACCCCTGAGAAGTAGCGCCTAGGGCTGTAGCCCTTTTTAAACCACCCCTTAATTCAGCGCTGACCATAAGGACGAAACAAAAGCCGATAAAATAGGTTCTTGATAAAAATTAAGCATCAGAAAAGTGTTTTGTCGTTAAAATTTTAGAGAATTTAAGACGTGGAGTTAATCACTGTAGCGTGTGAACGACTCAATTATTTAGGTAATTAACTAGTTATTTTAGTAAAGCTAAAAGACTTGGCCCATCTCAGATAAAAATCATATTATAATTACGCTAATGGTATCATTATAAAGGAATAAAAACAATTGTTGTTAAATATTAATTGACAGCATGCCAAAGAGAATAAAAATATTACTAAAGAACAAAGGTACACAAAATATTAATATAATTTATCAAATTTCCTGTTAGTGAAACTCTTTTAAACACTGCAGATATTGTTTAGTCTAGTAATTTGAACCTCTGTATGTTGGTTATCCGCACAGTAGAACTCCATTTAATTGAACTCTGTTTATTGGAATTAAAGGGTATAGCCGGATAAGATGGCCAAAGGTGCCCCCAAACCAAATTGACTAAAAACTTCGCGATTACATTTTTACCCGTAACTACCCTCCCAGATGAGATACAGGGTTGAAACTTGGCACAGACTGGTTTTTTTATCACCTATCGAATGGCTCATAGCAAGTCGAATTTGGTTTGGGGGCACTTTTGACCATCTTATCCGGCTATACCCTTTTATCTAATATTCGATTGATTAATTACTGAGCTCGTATTATTTAAACTATTGCCTAGTGACATTGCATGTACGAATATATGAACACTTGTATAAACTGTAAAATTGAATAGTCCCTAATGTTCAAATCTGTTTATTTAAACGTGAATTCCATTATTCGCAAGAACGATATTTAGAGTGAGATACTTAATTTGACCGGTTGTATCATATAAATCAAATTCAGAAGTTGGAACATTAATGGAAAGTAAATAAAATACCCCAACAATATAAAATTGATAGAGGTGTGCGAGAACCCGAAACTTTATCAGATACTCGATACTCCGTTCGGTTCTGCATCGTTCGACTTGAATCGGATCGAGTTGGATGAAATCATATCAGGTCGAATCGGGTTCTCGAAAGTATATGCAGATGTGCCAAAATTCAAAACTTGCGGGTACCCGATATTCGGATCGGGAATTACTTCGAACGACTCGGGATTCCCGAAATTTAGAGAAGTGTTTCAGGACAAACTTTGTTGAACATCCAACCAGGACAATTCCGGACTTGATCCCAGTATCGAATATTCGAAATTTTTGAGAACCTCATCCGACCGATCCGGCTCAATATTTTTGGATGGCCACTAGGGATGTGCAGCCCTACTAATGTGTCGGGTTCCCGACTAGTCGGATCAGTTCGGAAAACATCGGGCGGACTCGGGCGGGCGTCCGATACATGTGTACAGTCGGGTAGCCCGACTATTTCGGGTTCGGTCGGGTGCAGTCGGGCAGATTCGGACGAACTCCCAAATTATCTCATTATTAATTATTATTAGTCATTAATACTTATTGCAAGTATTAACAAGTACATGAGAGCTGGATCGCGGGCCGCGGCCCGCGGGAGCTCGTCCTAGTCAGCCCGACTGTACCCGATCGAAACCGAAATAGTCGGGCTACCCGACTGCACGCATGTATCGGACGCCCGCCCGAGCCCACCTGATTTTTTCCGAGCCCGCCCGAGCCCGTAATATCGGGTACCCGCACACCTCTAAAAATGAACAAACAATAAATAATTTTCTTGTAAAACATTAGACACAAGTTACTGATGTGGAATGTATTTGGTTTTTCCTTATTGAAACTTGCATGGGTAACGTATCAGATACATCACAAGAATGATCATTTAAAAAATAGTTAATCTTGAAATTTCCGAAATGTTGCAATTTATAAAGAAATTATAACCGCTATGTTATGGTCCCTTCAATATCATATAATTGTTAAAATAAAATTCGCTCGTGTCTATAAATAATATAGAGATAAAGGTGATCGAGTTAGGTGACTCACCCTATAAATTACATTTTTGTGTATATTCATTGAAATTTGCGAACAATCGGAGATAGTTTGATAAAATTCTTGGAAAATTCAGTATAACGTTTTTGTTAATTGCACGACTACGAGTTTCTTATTAAAGTATATTACTATAAAATTTTATAATTGTTTCACTGATGTAATTGATAAATTAACCCTGTGTTCCACAATTTCTTTTCATTTACTAAAATCTTCCTTTAGTTTATCTTTTTCCTTTGTTTCGTTGAAGTGTTGATGTTTTACATACGTAAAGTGTAAAGTCTTCTGAATAATATATTAGTAACTTTACAAAATTTTATCTATGAATTTTTTACTTGTTCTTGCTAATTTTTAATACATTGTATTATTAGTATGTTTTTCATTATAGTCAAAAATTTGAAAATTTGTTTAACAATATAACAATTTCATTGTAATGTAGCTTGAAAATTAAAAAATTAATTTATAGATTTTGCTTTTGAAAGAAAAAATTAAATTATTTGAAAACCAGGATGAAAAGATATTAAAACATATATCATTAAAATTGTAGTGAATTACCATTATAATTGACTTTTTTATAAGAAAAAAGAATGATAAAAAATAAATATTTTACTTCTCCTCTGTGAAAATAATTTTTTAAAAATAATATAATATTGTAAAGACACTTACTTTTGACTACAGTTTATAGAATTCAATATTACATCCTACTCATAATTACTATTGTTAAAAGAGAAATAACAATATATTAAATAAATTAGCAACATATAGTGACCATTCAATTATTATTACATTTTGTTGTATTTCTTTTGATTTCTTCAACACTATTTTTCATTTTGTGTGCGACTATCTTTTATTTATAATTAATCATATTTTTATAATAACTTCTTACAATAATTACCTTTCTTGATTGGTAACATGAGCAACGATTTATCGAAATTCATTCGTGTTTCATTTCTGTGGTTATTAATAAGATAAGCAGTGGTTTATGAAGTTACTGAATTATGAAGGTTGATACAACCTTTATAATTACATTACAAAAAATCTGTACAGAAAATTATATATTCTATGATGTTTAATTTTAACAAAAGAAATTGTTAAAGATCATTTACACTACCAATCAACAGTTTGAGACCACTTTTTTCTAATATTTTGATTCATATTTTTATTAAAAATTAATTGCAAGGGGTTAGCAATTATATATTACTTTAGATTGAAAATTCTATTTCTTTTTTCACAGTGAACACTAGCCATATTAAATATAATGCAAACATTATTTTCTTAACTCACAAATTTGCTCATTAATAATTGTCAACTATCGAGCTTTTCTTATAAATTAAATTAACTATTACATTTTTCTCTATAAATAAATGAGAAAATTCAAGTGTAAACTAAAAATATTTTTGGTGCGGGCAGAAACATTGTGGTAACTAGGTAAGTGTCAAAGTGGGCTTGCCTTCCTTAACAAAACAAGTGCACTGCTTCCTTACCATTCTCAAAATTTTTAAATTCTAAACTTCTAGAATTACAAAACTTAAGAATTTTTTTAATTTAAAAATTCTAAATTTCTAAGCAACCTGTCCCACCTCAGAAAAAAGCGTTACCACTGTAACACTGAATTAAGTGATCTCAAATGTTTAATCAGTAACGTCTCATTTGCCAATTTAAATAAAAATCCTAGTTTAAAATGAATGCTCGACAATTTACAGAAGCAGCATAACAATTTTTAACACAATTAACAAAAATGGAATAAATCAAGGCATTCTTTAACTGTGTTCAAAGTCATTAGAAAGTGATGCTAAACTTGTCGTGTCTATTTTCCACAAGAATTTAGTATTATTTTCCATTCACCAAAAATCGAACAATTTGCAAACGAAATGAAATAACGAATTAAATAGATACAATTAATTAATCATGTTTCCAAACTGGTTTCTATGTACAATTATAGAGAGCGAACTGCTATGAATCAAAACATTTGTACAATGACAACAACAACAATAACAATAACAATAATAATACCTACAGGTCGTTCGGAACAGAAAAGAGAAAGAAGAAGAACACTGTAATCGCTTTGGATCCTGACGAACGTAACGTTGTTAATAAACGACTAAAGAATAATTAATACACGCGCTTATACGTACTTCTTTTTACAACATTAAATGATAAAAAATACATATAATTCTCGATTAAAGACTTTGCTTACGTCGTACAATGCCTTGATACTTTATTCAAGAAATAATTCCTTCACGACAGCCTTTCAGGAATTCATTCTACCAACTACGAACGCATGATATCAACATTAAATATCTAACTATGCTTAATTACCTTATTATTCATAAATATATGTGTATACACAATGTATATATATATTATATATATGTATATTATAATATGGACAAAGGAGACGAAATCTACGGTAAAAAGACTTTTACGAAATACGAACTTGAATATCGTCGACGGATGGTCCGGATATCACAAATTAATTTCTATCTCTCGATTCATAGTTTCGTTTTGAATGAAACAATCTTTCAGTTTGTCCTTTTCTTTTGGTCAGATTAATCGTTTAGCAATTTCACAAATTTAATTAAAGAAATTAACACTTAAAAAAATTTCTTTTGTAATCTAAAATTATATTTAAATTCATTTAGCTCATATTTTAATTTAGAAAATAAGTTGTTATATAATTGTATGTATAATGAATTCATCTTGTAAATTTTAAACATAATAATTTAAATATGTTTGTGTTAAATTCTAAGTAAAATACCACATTTATGAAATGTTTAGAATTACAATAAACTCTTGCTATATAGCCTGTAGGGGTGGAAAATTTGTGGAATTGGGAATATAGACAGGTCCGTTCATGTGTGAATTATTTCTATGTGCCACAATAGTGGAAAAGCATCACTAACTTGTGTGAATGAAAATTTGCCCAGCCAGCAATATAAAGAGTGGCAATATAGCGAGAGTTTACTGTATATCGAAAACTGTAAAATTCAGATGAAAAATTAAAAAAAATCCAAATATTAATTGATAGTAACACTGATAACAACAAAAAAAGGGACAAAACAGATGGTAACGTAGGTTTCGTATTTCTTGGTGAAATATTCAAATATCGAGAGGGTTAAGCAAAGAATCAAAGCGAAATTTGTTCGTCGCTATGGTCCACGTATCACAAATCAACTTCCATCGTTCAATTATCATTATTTCTTTATCCAAATATTGTTGGCATCTTGTATTTCCCCTCATCTCGCATTTCTTCGTCATCTTCGCTGGTATGAATACCCTTTATGGATACAGTAGTTTTTTGTTAGGACTTAGATGTCCTTTTAATCTGCAGTCGTTCATGTTGATTCTAATATACCGCCGGCAAGTTTGGTCGCGTACAAATGTAATGCCTGAAAAATGAAATTTTTTTTATTATTTCATAAAATTTTATTTCACCTGATTTATTATATTATAGTGGCTAAACATCCGAAAACCCCCATGCTCAAATTTTAGAAATAGATTCTTTTTTGATAAAAATGATACTTGCGAGAAGGATTTTTGGCGACTCGAAAGAAAATTTGTTATCGCATGAATATCACTTTTTATTTTACCGGCGTAGTATCTGCATCTACTGTTATCTACGCTTTCTATAAAGCCATAGAAAACCAATAGACAATTTGGCATGCGTGACCAGTCGCCTTTCGGCGGCCGGAATATTCATCTGGCCTAACCTAATCTGATTCACTGAAGTTAAAGCTTGGCTTAAGTTTGTATAAAAGTTTTATTGATATGCAGAATATACATAATTAATATCATCAAGTAATTGATGATACATTGTAATACTAGTATTCTTGATACATCGATACTTTTTAAAAAACAATTGAAAATAGCAGATTTCACAGCATCAGAATCGCTTTCAAAGGGTATAGCAGGATAAGATGGTCAAAAGTGCCCTTGAGCCGAATTTGCTTCGCAATGCACCATTCGATAGCATATCCCAAAAAACCATGGTACACCAAGTTTCAACCCTGTACCTCAACCGGGAGGGTAGTTACAGGGTAAGAAAGAAAAAGTAGTTTTTGCCATATTTTCCCTATTTAATGGCATTCAAAAAATCTAAAAAAGTTCTAGAATATTCTAGCCATGTTTCTTTATGATTGTGAATTTTCTCAGATTTTTCGGTTGCAAATCCTAGGCGTGAAAAATCAAAAACGCAAAAAAAAGTCGAAAAATAGAGATTTCGGGTAGAAGCTTTCGAGACACTAGATTTTTACTTTTACAGTAGTTAGATATTAGCATGACTGGTGTCCTCAATTTTTTTCAGATTTTTCATTCTGGTGCGTCAAACCGAAAAAAATCAAACACCGATATTTTCGACATATTTCGTGCGATAACATGAGAAATACTTTCAATTTCTACATTTCCTTTACACACTTAGTGCATTATGTGATTTCGAACATTTTTGCACTGGATGCAGTAAAATCTGAATGGAGAGAGTGAAGTTATTATAAATAATTGAAAATTACGCACCTTATCCTCTAAAATATTAGAAACTTTTTCAACGTCGCCGATGGATAAGTCGGTAAGGTGTCCGACTATGGAACCGCTGGAAACTTTTTTGTCACGAGTTCGCGCCCCATGAATGTACAATTCTATTTTTTGTCATAAAACAATTTTATTTTAAGTTATTAATCACATAAGAATACACAATAATCATTTAATAACGTATGAAAATAATTTTGAAATATTTTATTATTAAGTATACATAAAAATCAGTGGTACACAACCGACTCTTTGGCTATATGTACAATTAAGGTAAAATATACATATCTGTATTGATTTCAATATCCATCATAAACCAACAACCACACAACTTTTCAATTAACAAAATATTGGGAGCTATCCGTAATTAGAACAGTACGAAATCAGAAAATCGGTAGTGCACCACTTATTTTTATGTATACTTAATAATAAAATATTTCAAAATTATTTTCATACGTTATTAAATGATTATTGTGTATTCTTATGTGATTAATAATTAAAAAAAAAATTGTTTTATGACAAAAAATAGAATTGTACATTCATGGGGCGCGAACTCGTGACAAAAAAGTTTCCAGCGGTTCCATAGTCGGACACCTTACCGACTTATCCATCGGCGACGTTGAAAAAGTTTCTAATATTTTAGAGGATAAGGTGCGTAATTTTCAATTATTTATAATAACTTCACTCTCTCCATTCAGATTTTACTGCATCCAGTGCAAAAATGTTCGAAATCACATAATGCACTAAGTGTGTAAAGGAAATGTAGAAATTGAAAGTATTTCTCATGTTATCGCACGAAATATGTCGAAAATATCGGTGTTTGATTTTTTTCGGTTTGACGCACCAGAATGAAAAATCTGAAAAAAATTGAGGACACCAGTCATGCTAATATCTAACTACTGTAAAAGTAAAAATCTAGTGTCTCGAAAGCTTCTACCCGAAATCTCTATTTTTCGACTTTTTTTTGCGTTTTTGATTTTTCACGCCTAGGATTTGCAACCGAAAAATCTGAGAAAATTCACAATCATAAAGAAACATGGCTAGAATATTCTAGAACTTTTTTAGATTTTTTGAATGCCATTAAATAGGGAAAATATGGCAAAAACTACTTTTTCTTTCTTACCCTGTAACTACCCTCCCGGTTGAGGTACAGGGTTGAAACTTGGTGTACCATGGTTTTTTGGGATATGCTATCGAATGGTGCATTGCGAAGCAAATTCGGCTCAAGGGCACTTTTGACCATCTTATCCTGCTATACCCTTTGCCCCATTATTCCTGCCGTTATAATTGCATCGGTAAAGTAGGGAAGGACACCCAAATGATACAAAATTTTTTCTTGATTCGGCAAAAATCCTTCTTGAAATTATCATTTTTATTAAAAAGAAACCTATCCCTAAAATTTCAACCAATTTGCAGCATGGAGGTTTTCGGAAGTATAGCCATATTTGGGAATATCAATAGTCTGATGCAGTTTTATGACATAAAAGTATAGCACAGTAGCACTTGTGGCACATCAAATTGAAGAATAAAATTGACCATATAAACTGTCCATAAATTGTCTTTAATACAAGCTACATATTTATCAGAAAATCGTGTTGCTGATTACTGAATGTAATACATAATACTTATCTAACAATTAACAATTCTACATTAAAAACAATAATGCGATTCTTCTTAATAAACCTTAAGCTTTAAATTGATATAATATAAATGCTGCTTTCTGTTAGTTTTACGTTACTAAATCATGTTATACTTTATAGATTTTAAAATTTATCATTGCTTGTTATAATTTATCACCAGTAATTGTATATTCAAAACATTAACGGATTGTTTATGTAGTCATTTTCTTCATACATTGAACTTCAAATTAATGTGTTATAAATACTATTTTGCAATACATTGATGTCATAAAATTATATCGGGTTTCGTATGTTTCAAAGTCAGTCATTGATTGCTATGACTGTCAATCAGCCATGGATAAAACGTTTATACGTATAGTCATATTTAGCGAACTTTAAGCTTGAAATTAATGGAAAGTAAGTAATGGTAATTTTGTATCATCAAATCGTATTATTATAATATGCAACAACCTAAGTATTTTATGATTCTTTCGAAACATTTATCACTTAAAATCTAAAATCAGTACAAATGTTCTTTTCTTTAAATTTGTCATTGTCTGACTGATTATGAGAAAAGAAATGATTCTGATTCTACTTGATAAAGATTTTACCTTGATGTTATCTTCAGAGTTTGCTATGAATTTTGCAAACAACCAAATGTTTTACTTTTTTACATGCAACAGATGATTCTAAAAGTGTCTATCACAGAAGTGTCTATAATTATTCGAAACAATGAAAGAATTTGTTGTAATGCTTTACTCCCTACATGTACATACATACACGTTTAAATATGGTTTGTTTTCCCGTTTCCGTTTTACTACATATATATCTGTGTTCTTCTTCTTGTATTTAAGTATGGTGGTTTCACATTCGTGTTCGTTACGAGTTAATTTCTTTTGTTAAAATTAAATACAAGATGTTCATTTACTATTATTATATGTATATATTATATTTAGATTTCTGCAATTAAAGATAGTGTTAATAAATAATAAATATCGGTATGAGTAAGTTCAATTATATGTGTTATGCTTCTCCATGTGGCAAATAATAGGTTATGGGCCTAGTTCGATGAGTTATAAAGACATTGGTATAAAGTCAGAAAATTAATAAAGAACGATACAATGGAGAACAAAAATAATTTTAATGTCGAGCTTCTGAATCCAAGTAATTATCATGTGTGGAAATTTAGGATGACCACGTTGTTAAATGAGAAGGATGTGGTTGAACGCATCAAGGTGGAATTTGATGAGACGACATATAATGATGCGCAAATGAAGGAAAAAGCTCGTAAAGAGGATAATTTGTGTAAGTCCCTTATAGTACAGTCAATTGATGATTCACAGATAGAATATGTGAGAGACAGGGCAACAGCATATAGTATGTGGAAGGCATTGGAAGACAGATATGAAAAAGAGCGTATTCCAGGACAATTAATTTTGCGTAAAAGACTAATGACCATGCGATTAAATGAAAGAGACAACTTAGAGACATTCCTGGCAGAATTTGATGAAGTGATTCGACAGTTAAGGGCCATTGGAGCAGAAATAGGTGAGCAAGATATTGTCTGCAATCTATTGTTGGCGATGCCCAAAATTTTTGAAACTGTTATAACAGTATTAGAGAATATGCCATATGATGAGTTGACAGTAGAGATAGTAAAAGCTAGGCTAAGGGCAGAAGTCAAGAGAAGAAGAGCTACTGAACTTAAAAATGACCATAAAAAAGATGATGTGAAACCAGCAGCATTTCTAAACAAGCAAATCATATGTCACTCGTGTGGAGAAGCAGGACATTTAAAGCGGAATTGCCCAGAATGGAGTCAAAGTACGTCAAATAATCATACAGGTAAAAGAGACCAATACCAATATCGAGAAAATAGAGGAACAGGAAATTATAGAAGAGGCAGAGGCTATAAATTATAAGCGAAGCAATTACACGGATAAAGGAGATGATGAAGATCAACATGGTGCTGTCTGTTTTATGTCAAACTTGAGGAATTGTTCAAGTTATGTGAAAGATAGTGGTAATCTGACCTTTTGTATAGACTCAGGTTGCACGAACCACCTTGTGAATGATAAGACTTGTTTCTATGAACTTTTAATGTTGGAAAAACCTATTAGAATAGCAGTGGCAAAAACTAACCATTACATGGAAGCAATAGGTGCTGGCAATATCAGAGTGACGAGTAATGTGCATAACAGGGATGTTAAATGCAATATAAGAAACGTGTTATATGTTCCAAATTTGAGAAGAAATTTGCTTTCAGTAAAAAGGTTGGAGATGGCAAATGTCAAAGTTGTTTTTAGTAATGGTAAAGTGAGTCTGTATGATGAAGGCACACAGGTTGGAATTGGGCATAGAGATAATCTGTATGAAATATCTTTCAAAATTGAAAAAAATGAGAGTCTCACTCAGTGTGGAAACAGAGAATCACGAGACAAGATTATGGCATAATAGGTATAGACACATTTGTAATGCAAATCTCAGGTAACTAATAAACAAACAAATGGTACATGGATTAGTAAACTTAAAGGTTAATAAAGTGGAATTATGTGACTCCTGCATTAAAGGGAAAATGACCAGATTTAAAATTGGAACGAGAACTAAGGCAAAAAGACTACTTGAGGTAGTTCACACCGACGTAGTTGGACCTATTACGCCGTTATCCCATTGTGGAGAGAAGTATTTTGTTACTTTCGTGGATGACTTCTCAAATTTCATTCAAGTATTTATGATCAAAAACAAGAGTGATGTTTTTGATTGTTTCAAGCAATTTGTGCTAATGGTGCAAACCAGATTTAATCTAAAGATAGCTACATTAAGGTGTGACAATGGAAGGGAGTATAGTTCCCAAGAATTTAAAGAATTTTGCAGAATGAATGGTACTTGTATGGATTATACTATTCCATATACGCCTGAACAAAATGGAAAGGCAGAACGTTTTAATAGAAGCCTAATGGATGAAGCTAGAGCTATGATATAAGAAGCCAATATGCCAAAGAATTTTTGGAATGAAGCAGTGAGAGTGGCTGCATATTTACTTAATAGGAGTCCAAGTGCAGGAAATATAGCTGATGAGATTCCAGCGAGGATCTGGTTTAATAAAAAACCAGATGTAAGAAATATTAGTTTTCGGATCAATGGCATATGCACACGTTCCCAGAGAATTGAAGAATAAGTTCGATTCAAAAACAGAGGAATGTATAATGATAGGTTATTGTTTAACAGGATTGTGGAGTATTAAAAGACAGAAGGTTATAGTCGCAAGAGACGTAGTGTTTAAAGAAGATGAATTTTATAAAAAACAGACAGGTCATGCGAACTTGTCATACTAGAGTCGATAAACTGGACAATAGAGAGGCAGAAGATGATGAAAAGGAAGAGAATGAAATCGTAGAAGAATCATCAAAGGAAGGAGAAAAGGAAACAAAAAGAGTAACAAGGCCACCAAAACAATATGATTACGAGATGTATTATATATGGCATTTGACGTAGTATTATTTGTACAACAAGTTCCAAGCCTGATTGAAGAATTAAGCCATAGGGATGATGAAATGTATTGGAGAGAGGCAATGAAGAGAGAGATTGAATCGATAGAAAAGAATAATACTTGGAAAGAGGTAAATATGCAGGAAGGCACAGAGATCCTGACTACACGATGGGTCTTCGCTCTAAAACCATTGGAGGAAAATCCGGAAGATAAGTATAAGGCACAAATAGTGGTAAGGGGATTTGCCCAAAAGGATTCTTTTGATTATAATGATATATATCCACCTGTTGCGAGGATGAGTACAATTCGGACATTATTAACCGCTGATAATCAGTTCAAATATCCATTTTAAGCAGCTTGATGTTAAAACAGCGTTTTTAAATAGCGAACTAACAGATGATGTATATATACATTATAGTGTTAAGTGTAAGAAAGGAAAGGTACTAAAACTAAATAAGGCATTGTATGGTCTCAGACAGGCGTCCAAGTGTTGGAATATTAAAATGAATACATTTCTATTGAATCAGGGTTTCCGTAGATAACAATTATTGTCTGTACTCGAAAAGAATTGTTATATTTTGATGACATTATTTTAGCAGGGCCAAGCATAGAATGTATTGAAGATTGTAAAGGAAGAGTTATTGATGGAATTTGATATGAAAGATAAAGGAGACTATTGAGGTATTTAAAGGGTACAAAGGAAGTAGGATTATGGTATGTGAGAAGTGCAGACGCATTACCATTGGTATATTATGTTGATGCTGATTGGGCACATGATATGCGAGATCGGAAATCTATTTCGCGATATTTAATGCAGATATATGGTAATACAGTATTGTGGGTGATGAGGAAACAAAATTATATGGCACTGTCTAGTACCGAAGCCGAACTTGTAGCACTGACAAGTAAACCTACCCAAGTGTTACACTCCGATTTTCATGAGCTTTGAATATTTTGTAGTCTAGGTCAAAATAAGAAACACGTATTTTTTTATACGTGCCCATACAACCATTAAAGGGGTGAAACACCCTCTTGAAAAAGATCAGTTTTTATATTTCTGAGCTAATACCGCCAAAATGGTAAAAAATATAAAAAAAAGTTTCAAACAAAAGATTTATTATGTTTAATGTACTTTATAACAGTGTACTCCGAGTTTTTGAAAATATCATTTTTTTCAAAATTCTCGCCCCCTCCTTCAATTTAATAAATTTTTTTAATTTATCTTATAGCAAAACAGATAGTAGGTTATTTAATGACAAATTCAAACATATATGATAGAGTTATATTCCAAAAACAAATTTTTCAGAAATAAGCTAAATATACCTCTATATCACTAACCGCGCGTTCCATTCGTATCCGTATCTCATTGTCAATACCATTTGCTACGTTTATTTTTTAAATGTCTTTTTCTTACATAGACCACGGCCAGACCGAGCGCATGAATGGAACGCACGCATAGTGATATAGAGGTATATTTAGCTTATTTCTGAAAAATTTGTTTTCAGAATACAACTCTATCATATATGTTTGAATTTGTCATTAAATATATCTACTATCTGTTTTGCTATAAGACAAATGAAAAAAATTTTTTTAATTGAGGGAGGGTTGAGAATTTTGAAAAAAATGATATTTTCAAAAAATCGGAGCACACTGTTATAAAGTACATTAAACATAATAAATCTTTTGTTTGAAACTTTTTTTTATATTTTTTACCATTTCGGCGGTATTAGCTCAGAAATATAAAAACTGATTTTTTTCAAGAGGGTGTTTCACCCCTTTAATGGTTGTATGGGCACGTATAAAAAAATACGTGTTTCTTATTTTGACCTAGACTACAAAATATTCAAAGCTCATCAAAATCGGAGTGTAACACTCGGGTAGGTTTATTTGTGAGTGCAGTAGTGCAGATGGACTATGGTATAAAAATTTGCTTCAAGACTTAAAAATAGAGATAAAGAATTTCAAAATACTTGAGGTTAATCAATCTTGCATAGCATTAATAAGGAACTCTGAGGACAATAAACGAGTAAAACGTATTGATTTGAAATATAAGTTTGTATGCGAGAGTTTAAAGAAAAGGGAAATCGTGATTGAGTACATCAATACGAGATTCCAGTTAGCAGATACGTTAACTAAAGGGTTGAACTGAGCAAAATTTTATTCAAATTTCAAAAGTATGGGTTTAACAGAAAGGGAGAGTAGTAATTAAGGAAGCGTTGTGATCATAATTATAAGTTTTGTTTTGTATTAGTGCATAAGATTTCAGTTCAGATGTTAAAAGAAAGGTAATGGGGCAAAGCATTAAGAGTGTAGTGTAAGTGTGTAGTAATGCTTTACTTCCTATATACGACAAGATGTTCATTTACTATCAGTATATGTATATATTATATTTAGATTTATACAATTAAAGATAGTGTTAATAAATAATAAATATCAGTATGAGTAAGTTCAATTATATGTGTTACGCTTCTCCACGTGGCAAATAATAAAATTTATTAAAATATTTTATTGAATCACATCCAAAGTGAGGTGTCTCAATTCCATGAGTGCATATATATATATATATATATTTGTATATATGTACAATATATTTTTTTTAATTCATCATTAAGAAAAGAAAAGTATTAATCGTAAATAACAAATAAAATATCAACTCACCTTGTAAACAAAAGCATATTGTTCTTTCGTCTGGACAGCTCCAGCGCGGTCTCGTCTGATAGTGTAAACGACCCTTGGCACATCCACAGTCCTCGTAATCTCATATTGTCTAATTCCTAGGTCAAGAGCTATTAACGTTCCGGTGCGTCCAGTACCGGGACTACAGTGGACCACAATGGGTCCAGGACCACCCCTTTGGAGTGCTCTTGCTTCAAGAAGCACAGCTATTAACCCTGCTCCATCTGATTGCGCCCCATTGACAGGCCACAAATACCAAATATGGTACACTTCTCGGAACGTGTTGTTCTCCAAATTCTGTCAATATAAAATGTTTATATCATTTGCAATTCTTTTAAGAAGATTTCCGTCGTATTACATTATGTATACATATGTATGTACACTGAGTTTCATCGAACCTGTCGCAGCGTGTGACACTAACACATATTCACGCCGGGAGTCAATTGGCTGCAGTCCCTCCTTCGTGTGCCCCTCACCTATCGGCTCTTCGGCGTGAATATGTATGTGTCAGAGTCACACGCCGCGACAGGTTCGGTGAAACTCAGTGTATGTACATACATACATACATACTAGAGATGGAGTGAACTGCTACTTATCAATCACTTGTGATTCGTTCATGTTCGTTCTCAATCACGGTGATTTTTCACAGCGATTCGTGATTCATCGTGATCGCTTCTGATTGATGGACAGCACAACTGTTCTTTACACGCGTTACAGTCTTTATATTATAGGCAGCTATTTTATGTAAGCTGTATTGAATTCAATCAAAATCAAGAACTACGATCCTAATGAGCAATTACTCAAAATAAAAAAAAGTCACGATCACGGTCGTAAATGAAGTTAAAGCATGACTATGATCGTGATTTTTCGATCACTGTGATAAATCACTGTGACTGATTTTGTACGTCATCCCTAGTACTACATACGTTTGGTGCTAGTATATAGTAAACTCTCGCTATATTATCAGTTATAGGATTATAAGAGCGGGAAATTCATGGAATTGGCAGTATAAAAAGTGTGTAAATTCATGTATAAATATGTTTATTCCATCTGTATTGCATAATTTCCATGTATAAATCATTTTCATATGCGAAACGTCACTATCGTGTGTGAACAGATGTATACACATACATGGGAATGGAAATTCGCCAAATCAAGTATTATAAGGAGTGGCAATATAGCGAGAGTTTACTGTATGTACCTATTTACATCATGAAAATTACATTACACAACAATTATATCATAAAAGTTATAAAATAAAATTGCACATACAAGTTATATCATTTCAAGTATTTACATTACAAATTTTAGAAATCCGTCTGAATTTACATGAAGCTAATGGGACTTGAACACCGGCCAAAAAAGTTACGAGTTTAATATCAATGTTACGACATCAATGAATTATTCAGAAAAGTATTCACTTGTGTATTACAAATATGTCAATTACTATGTTTTTATTAAACATTTCATAAACTATTAAAAGTGTACGTCCTACGCCCTATTTTTTAATTCCTACAAACTGTTATGGAAATTGACTTCACATTCAGATTCTTACAATTAGTTACATCAATCATTTTAGAGTTTTTAAATAGTAAAAAATTTGTAAAAAAAGAAAGTAGTCGAAATATTAAACGAATATTTTTGGTCCAAATTTAATGATTTTTTTAAAAAGAATAAATAAATTGTTCAACAACAAATGGAATGTTGTGATACAAAACAATAGGTAATATGTCGTACAAGGGTCGAAGGTAAATAAACTATGTATAATAATAACATGCTGATGTTTCGTTGAAGAAATTGATATCATTTCTCTATCAACCTAATTTTGTCATGGGACTTTTTAATATTTCTATAGACAAATTATATAAAAGGTATAATAAATTACCATCATAAAATAAATCATTGTGATATGTATACCTTTTAAATTATGTTAGTCATATATTTATTTTCTTATTTATTTAACTTCTTACAGTACACTCTCATTATATTGGCATGTGAGTGATTTGACTTTCATATGAATTCTCAAACATACTACATATCTGCTACTTTTCTACAGTCATATTCTATGAAAATGTCTCTATGTCTTCTATGAAATGTCTTTTATAAAAATTTCGATCTCTGCTCTCTCCTTCAAATAAATGCTTGGAAGCTTGACAAATTCCCGCTCCTACAGCTTCGTTGGCGGCGATATAACGAGAGTCCACTTTATTCGAATCATTTTTTGAGCAAAAGAGAGTTATTTTCAATACTATTTGTCTAAATCTATACAAAATTGATTGCTTACTTTTAAATGAAGCGTAGAAATGGCATATTTCTCTTTGGTTTCCCTCTTCTTCAGAGTAACTTGGAAGTCACCGTACAACCGGTGGCAGTCGGTTATTTCCGAGGGCGGAATGTATTCAGTACACTTTTCTACCCCGTTTTCAACGAGATCGGTTAACATTATAATCACTTTGGACTGTTGTTCCCAGATCATTCTCCAGAAGTCAGTGACGGTCGAGTCCATTGGTGCTTGACAAGCGATGTAATATCTCGTGGCATTCTTTGGTCCCTGAAACATAATAAACTATTATTATTAAAATTTAACACTTTGTACTCGAGAAGTGACGCACACTCGTTAGTTAATTTAATTCTTTAATGCTCAAATATTTTGAAATGTTCCACCCGTTACTGCATAAATTAATTTTTATTAATATATTCAAATTGTATGGATGTTATTGTGTATTTTTGCATTTGTAATGGTTGTTATTGATGATGAACTTTTTACTTCGCATCGACTGCGAGATCATTAGCGACGAAAGTGTTATATGTATATTAAATTTTATAATATCTAATAATTAAAAATCATATTATTTTTATTTTTTAATAACTTTTAATATTTATATTGTCAAAATTAAGATTTTCAGAATTCCTGCTTCCTTTCTATTGTCGTTTTCCCTATAATAACCTGATTTGGTCGCGAATGTACTGTATTTCAACAGATGCGATTAAACTTTTGAGCGGTAATATGTATATATCAAAGCAGATACGAATCTCATCAGGTTTATGCAAAATATATAATTAACAAGTTTAACAGGATTGTTATTCCTTATTTATGCATAAGTAAAAGTTCACTGTATGATCTCTAGAATACTTTCAAGTAAACAATTCTATTAAGTTCTTATGAATAAATTTTAATATATCTTAAACTTTCTTCTTTCCCACGGTTTTCTCTAATAATGATTATCGACCAAAATGATAACAATGTGATTTTGAGTTTTTGCAATCACCACATATGTGACAATAAATGTTGCGAGTTATTATCACCTGAATTAAAATCGCGACATGAAATCCACTATCATAATAATAATAACAACGTAATTTCTGATTCTTACAATGATAAAAGTGGTGATAATAAAAGTTTCGATTTGCTATTCCGTGAAAACATGCCTTTATAATATTTCAACTTGATGCGAATTGCAGTGCAGCATGCATGTGCATACATATGCATAATGTAGAATGTAGCGAGGCTAACGTCCTCCTACTGGCAATTAGCAGCGACTGTTCCTTGCTAATCGATAATATCGATCGATATTGCTCTGCCACCATAATGTAATTACCGCCCTCCTTAACTGATTCCAATTGAAATCGACTCTCCTTAGAATATGCAATACCTCCTTTCGAGTTTAGTCACAAATATGTTACATTAATTAATCTCAATTTGATTGAAGAGGCATCAAATCTTACTGTACAATAATTTTTTATAAGATGATGAGTAATGGTTTAAGAAATCCGTTTATTTTTAAGAACACTAAATTGTGAAAATGTTTAATTGCATAAATATCTGCAGTTTAATTATTATGTTCTACTTGCAGATTTTTACTTAGGTTTTCAAACAATGTTCTTTATTGTGTTTAAAATTATGTAATACATACAGTGCCAGTTTAAAAGAGGTCTACCAATCAAATTCAAATCATTTCGTTTAAAGAGGTAAAGTATTGCCTTATTATTACCAATACTGTTCATTTTAGATATCAAAAATAAACAATTTCTAATTCTTTTCAAATTTTGATATTAAAAGAGTATTGTTACGTTGCGCGCGCGCGACGGCGCAACGTAAAAAGGAAAGATAATAAGTGGAAATATAGGTAGTTAAATTTCAATTAATTGGTTGGAATTCAACCCCTAATTCCTGCTTCCCTATTTTAGCGCGATGGTTGGTATCGCTGCCACCAGTCTCGAGCGTGTTAACGCTCTCGACAAATTAAAAGACGAAAGACAAAATTGATAAGATGTTAAAAGATTATAATTATTAGCCTTTCGTTGGGTTCGTTCAACGCTTAGTCCCATACGGGACCCTCCTTGAATCTGGGTATGTTGGTAGGCGTGTTTTAACTAAAACGTGTGAGGTGTGTTCGAAATAAATGGAAACTGTTTAACTAAATGAAACTGGTTTAATCGTGAATGAAAATCAGATAATAGCCAAAAGTGTGAGTTCAATAATTTAGAAATTTCGTTAAATTGAAAATTACCAGTTCTGCAAAAAGGTGAACAAGTGTAAAGATGCTTAAGATTAGTTATCAAGGTATATATATATGAATATAAAACGCTCTGATATCACATTTGAAACATTAGACTAGAGTACCGGTCGCGTGACTCGATTATTACAATTTCACTTCCTATATTTAGCTGTAAAACCGGCGGTTCCCGCCCGCGGTACACCTTAGCCTGAGAAATTCTCGTAACTGCCGAAGGAGCTGGACTAAGGTGCCCCTTAGTTGATGGAAAGAAACTGGATTTCGAAATCGTAATAAACGGAAAATAATATTTAATATTGAATGATATTGATACCTCGTACGGTGGAACGATCTGACCTGAGGAATTCTCGTAACCCTGAAGGGCTGGACCAGATCGCCCGTTTTGCCAATCAATGAACGTCGTGATCGAAAAATGTAATTGAAACGACTTACCGTTACGCTGTATAATACGAAACAAAATTATAATATATTCGTTGCTAAATTTCTCTGTATTCGCCTGATGATCTGGAACACCAAAGAAACGGTAAGACGTTGATCACTGCACTTGTCGCGGCGGAAATGAATTAAAACGGACGAGTACGTCGACGAGAGACAAACGAATAACGATTTACGATTAATTACAATTTATCACGAAAACGATCAATGTATGATTTACGCGGAGTGAAGTTAATACGAAATTACTACGGGAGCAAACGATTTAAAATCAGAAAGAAAAGATAGAAATTTAGGGAGAGAGAAGATTTTACGTGCGCGTCTATGAGTCCTTATCCAGAATTCCGATTATTTTAACTCGCACGGCACTCTGCCTCGCTACGCGGAGGACTTTACCGCAGAGAAAATATCGCGAACTTCCAAATAACTCTGTCTCTCGGACACACGGGCTCCCGATCACGTACTTACGATTGATCGATCAAGAGTGACAAAGGGTCTAGCCGTATAAGCATAGTGAATCGGCCCCAGTAACAATTTCGGTTGATATTGATATCACATATTGCTTTTTGCCTAAACAACAATTGTGTGCAATTTCAACCCCCTACCCCCTCTGATAAGGGAGATATGAGGGTAAAACCCAAAACCTTTACCATTTTTTTTCTCGGAAACTATTTAAGATATTTGATCACGTTAAAGTGCAAATAGTAGGTATTCATTAGTTGTATATCATATTTTTTTTTCAAAATTTTAATTCGATGATTAAGGGTTGAAAATTAATAAATAAATCTTTGAAAATGATTTTTATAAACAATCCCTTGGATGACACCCACCGAAAAAATTCAGAATAATCCTTTACTATTTAACTATTATCTGTAAAAATTTCAAGAGTGTCGGATTGGTACATCATAGTTAAAAAAAAATAAAACCAATGCAACGCCCTTTCATAAGGCAAAGCCGGCCTGAACGTTAGAGGCGCTCAACCTAACCGACCTACAGGGGAATACGTAGCGCCGACCCGCCACGTTTCTCGTACCAGAAACAGCTCTCAGAAAAGTATGAGCTCTTCTTTCCCTAAACTGTGTGTTAATTAACAGTTATTTATTTAAATAATATATTAACAATTTAAATTTTTTAATTAAGTTTTCTGGTCCTAATTTTTAACGTCCGTGTTTTCACGGTGTTTCTCGTTTTAAGTATGTGGGAGCCCTAAAAAGAGCTGATTATGTTGTACGTTACAAATGGCACCCTTATATAAATGCAACTAAGGTGTTCCTCGTTTTAAGTATGTGGGAGCCCTGAAAAGGGCTGATTATTAAGCCCTAAAAAGAGCTGATTGTGTTATGTATTGTCAGGTTGAAGTATATGATTTGAAACAGAAAACTCAAAAACTTTTTTTAAAAAAACACGCTTGAAAAATAAATTTTAATCTTCGTCGCTATTTTCATCAATAACTGGAATAATGTTAGTTTTGTCAAATAAGTGAGTTAAAATTTCAGACGGTTTAACTATTCTGGATTTATAACGCGCATGGGATAAATAAATGATCGCGACGACGTGGGAGCAACAACCTACCGTTCTGTTACCATTCGGACAATCGCATGCATATTGGTTTATACCCGCGTAACTATTTACGTTTGATTTGTATTCTATGTAACAATTGTAAGTTTTACCGTTTTTATGTCGCGACCGAACTTTCATTTTTATAATGTTATTGTTTTGTTGTAAATATTGTTATTTACACATTATTGTAAACATTTACAGTTATTGTAAACATTTAACGCGTCATGTTCGTCCAATAATTCCGCAAGATAACGTTTTTGCCGCGAGATTTTAAAGTTTGGAAATTCTATCCAATTAACGACTCCTCTATATTCGGCAACAAGAGGGAACAAGACAGTGGACACTAAAATCATGGACTCAGGATCGTACGCTTTACCCTTTATGATGCGCCTATTTACACGCCAATTTAGGCTCCGTGATTGCGTAAAAAAGTATCAGGGCATATAAACCGCATTGGAAAATACACCATTTGTACCATAAAACGCGCTTAACTCTTTTCTGGACACCCATATACTTAAAACGAAGGTCACCTTAATTGCAGCCATTTCCAGGTAGTACTGGTACGCTATAATATAATTAACCCTTTTCAGGGCGACCATATACTTAAAACGAGGAAAATCTTAGTTACAACTATTCACAGGTACCAGCTACAATTTAATTAAAAGTAATACGTACGTGAAAAGGTAAAGACGGAAATAGTTATAGAAGTCTATGTTCTTTACAGCGTTGAATAGAATGATATTGCATTTATAACTGTGATACCTTCTTTGACTATTAAAAGGACAACTAATGGCATCTAACACAGTGCCATTGTTCAAGACATGATATAAATCTGTGATTTAGGGCTCCCACATACTTAAAACGAGAAACACCGTGAAAACACGGACGTTAAAAATTAGGACCAGAAAACTTAATTAAAAAATTTAAATTGTTAATATATTATTTAAATAAATGACTGTTAATTAACACACAGTTTAGGGAAAGAAGAGCTCATACTTTTCTGAGAGCTGTTTCTGGTACGAGAAACGTGGCGGGTCGGCGCTACGTATTCCCCTGTAGGTCGGTTAGGTTGAGCGCCTCTAACGTTCAGGCCGGCTTTGCCTTATGAAAGGGCGTTGCATTGGTTTTATTTTTTTTTAACTATGATGTACCAATCCGACACTCTTGAAATTTTTACAGATAATAGTTAAATAGTAAAGGATTATTCTGAATTTTTTCGGTGGGTGTCATCCAAGGGATTGTTTATAAAAATCATTTTCAAAGATTTATTTATTAATTTTCAACCCTTAATCATCGAATAAAAATTTTGAAAAAAAAATATGATATACAGCTAATGAATACCTACTATTTGCACTTTAATGTGATCAAATATCTTAAATAGTTTCTGAGAAAAAAAATGGTAAATGTTTTGGGTTTTACCCTCATATCTCCCTTATCAGAGGGGGTACGGGGTTGAAATTGCACACAATTGTTGTTTAGGCAAAAAGCATTATGTGATATAAATATCAACCGAAATTGTTACTGGGGCCGATTCACTATGCTTATACGGCTAGACCCTTTCGTGCGCGATCGATGGCCGAAGGGCCCGTCGCGCGAACATCGTCCTTGGAGGGGACGGTTTGGCGAATCGTAGCCCGTTTTCGGAAGTGTCGCGTGCCCGGTGATTGGCTAAGACGCGCGAGCTAGACGAAGATCTTTCATCCCCTTTCTTTGGTGTTCCTTCCTTTTCTCATTCGTCGCCATGATAGTTTCAACGGTTTTCAGAAACTACGCAGTATTTCTCTTTATACATGTAATTAATTAACGGCATTTATTCGAGATGTAACTATTTGAGATTTGATATTGAAATATAGATTAAAATTGCAATATCGGGTTTGATAGGAAACCGTCATCCGTATATCATGATCAAAATTATTCATTCCCGATTTGCAATAAACAGTATGATTTTATATGTTTAACAGCGGATGATGCGCTTACGGTGGTTGTAATGCCGTGGCGAATTATGCAATCTATCGCGCATTAAAACTATCGCCTCGATATATTCGGCATTTCGCATTTTATAAATTTTAAACAATTCTAGATCTGGCGAACGTTCCTTCGAGAACGTTCCTTTATTCAAAATTTGCCGTTATCACTAGGTAGTTCTTAGAATTTCGATACAATAGTGTTTATTGCTTCGAACGACCCTTGATTTTCGAACGGCGGTCGAACGTTCGCGACGTTCGCTTTCGTAAGGGTTCTCAATTCTTACTTTCATTGTTTAAATTTGTTTCATCCATCCAATCTCTCATACTATTGTTACAATCAGGTAAAGATGATCCTTGTTGGACCGGCTGACGCTTTGTGCAACAGAGTGAGAAAGAGGTTTCTAACAAAAGAGTTATTACGATTTTCCCGTTTCTACGCAGTTACCAAGGGAATTCCCGAAATGCGAAGCACTGGCTAACTGCGTAGCGCTGGTGTTATTGCTACGGCTCTCTCTCTCTCTCACTCGAGCTAACCCGAGTTTTTGTGCATATTAGTCTCTTATTACAATGGCTGGCGACGATAGTTTCAAGGAGGGTCACGTAAACTATTGAAAAGTAGAAAATAGAAACGGCCTTTCCTCGTGTACCTCGCATGAGAAATTCTCGTAACCCTCGAAAGGGCTTGACAAGATACACGATTCCAGGGTAGAGCAGGTAAAGAAGAGAAAGCGATAGAGGAAGTCAAAAATAGAAAAGAATTAAACTCAAACTCTTCCCTGTACATCCCTGCATGAGAAATTCTCGTAACCTCGAAAGGTTTGACAAGAATGTACAAGGTCGAGGAGGAGTGAAAAGATTGGCGGAAAACCGAAACACCCGCCTGTACGCCCCTTACATGAGAAATTCTCGTAACCCAAAAGGGCTTGATAAGGGACGCAAGGCGGATAATTTCAAATTCTCCGCCGGGACGTAACAGTATATACTGTTATGTTTCAACATGTGATATGTATCTTTTTTCTTTTTGTAAAAAATCATGGTAATTCCAATTAACGAAGCAATCTTTATTGCTATTTTATTTTCGCACCATTTTTCAAATACACAGAAGCGTGGGAAAATATTCAAATTTAAAATAATAATTAAGAAGGCGTAATACTAAAAGCCCTGCTTTAATTTGTGCATTTAATATTTGAAAACATCTTTAATATGCTATTTTTTAAATTATTATTAGACCTTGATAATTAGACATTAGATATATAAATATTCTAGAGGTTATTCTTCGTGTAAACCAATTTCTTCAATTTCTCATTACTGCTTTGGTACCATTTTACATCCTCATTATTACGACTGGCGCAGTCCTGATTGCATCGTATCACAGCAATAATGATATTAAAATTAATGCTTAATGATTGAAGTAGCGATTAATCGTCATTTCTGCTATTGGTAAGCGTCATTAAAATTATTTAATAGCTTCATGTAAGCAGGTGTTAACGTTCCTCGTACTTCCGCATATTACCATGCTTCGAACTTATGCAACAACCACTCGAATTCTTCGTAACGTATTATGCAATATCCTTTTCTCACGAAAACAAAACGCTGTGTTAACTCTTGGTCACGTGTGCTTAGATTGCTTGAGATACGTGAAAGTGTTCTATTGAACGCATTTTTTCAATGGAACAAATAATTCTTGTACATTTGTAATTGGAAAAGAAAATAAACCTAACGAAATCGAAATACGTTTTGTATTCAAATACAAAAGATATCTAAAGAATATAAAGGGTATTCATGTTATTATGTACTTACGTGTTATTTGATGAATTTCCCAAAAGGAAGTCACTCGATATTAATTATATTATCTTATTCATATGTGTAGCATTTAGTTACATACAGTTGGCAGGAAGTCGACTTTTGAAATAGAAAAGAAAAAAGAAGAGGCGCTCGCATCGCATAAAAGAGCGCCAAACATCAAAACAAGGTGGAATTTGAACTTAATCTATGTATAATGTGACATTTAACATTACTATTTAACGTTCTTCTTTTAAATGGTACATTACTAATTACTTTTTAAATGGCAAATATGTAAAGAGAAATGAAAGAGGAAAAGGTTTTACTACTTTTTATAGTCAAAATAAGAACCTTTGTAGATCTCTTATATTTGTAATATTGTTTAAAAAACAATAACAATCTTAATTCTTTTAAAGGGGATAAAATGTTTGATATAAGAACTTGAAAATTTTCAAGAATTATTGATTTTAAAAAGTATTTGATGAATATTTATAAAATAACATAAATAGTGAGATTAAAATAAAGAATGAAAAATATAAAGACAGGAAAGTGTGCATCGTAAGAGATTTTTTTATCTTTAATACAATATAGATGTAATTATTGTTTCGTTTCTTTTCACTTACTATTTTCAGAAAGTGCTGGAAGAAGATGAAGAATATAAAATAAAGAGAAACTTCAAAAGAAATTTAATTATTGAATTCTTTTAAATTATTGATTTCAAGAAATGTTTGAAGAGTATTTATAGAATTACTTATTCAACAATGAAATTAAAAAAAAAAGAAGAATATATTAGGCGTACAAATTAATTTTGTGCCACCTCTTTTTTTTTAATACAAGACTTATTTTTAAAAAGTCATAGTAATCTAATTTATTGAAGTAGTTTTTATTATCATATTTTCACGCCACTTTTCAAATACACAGAAGCGCGGAAAAATATTGATCCCAAAAAGTATTTTTTGTTTTTAACACTAGAACTACCAAAGGGGTCAAAATGGTACGTTCCTGATTTCTTATTTAAAATTATAGGGTTTATAAAAATGGTTTTCTCAACATATGCGTTGACTTTTGCTTTGAGATAAAGAATTATTTATATGCTAATTTGTATTCAAGTCTTTACCTATTTGTTTTCCGATTTTATTTTCAATTTAAAAGTCAATATACATTGGACGCCGGTAGTTCTAATGTTAATATGTAAGAAATTCATGTATAAAAATAAACAATGACTTTGAAATATTACTTACCCTAACGTAACTAGCGTTGATGTATTCCGAAAGGGGATCGTTGTTGATTTTTTGCAAAGGCACCCTAGTCTCCGGAAGTGGTATCACGTTCGCGTATCGGTTCTTCACTTCCGCGCCGGTTGGCATCTCGTCTATCTTCGCCGAAACTTGCGGAATGTTGGAGAATTCTTCGTTGATTGCATTAACGTCGTTACAGAAAGATGAAAGCCCGGCGAAATTCAAGGGATGGGACGGTATCGCACTCTGTAACGAAGACATATCTTTCATGAAAACTCCTTTCCCCAACTTTTTACTGCAAAATTAATGAAGTTAATGCGGAACTTTTGTCCAGCTACCTGACTACAGTTGGCTCGAAGTTCTTAGTTCAATTTCTAAATGTGGATTAGATGGATGAGTTTATGAATGAGTTAAAATCATAATAAATTTCGTTCTTGAGATATAGAGTGCTATTACTAGAAGGTAATTATTTAAAGTATTCTACAGTGATGGACAAAATTATACGTCTGTAGGATTAGACTATTTACAGAAAGAAAATACATTAATTTACATATATTATAAGCCTTTTATTTAAGTGATTTTGTTAATATAAACCACGAAACGAATGAAAATAAAAATATGCCACGTTGTGAATCATTAGATGAAAATGAGAAAATAGAAATTGTGTAATTCAAAGCTGATTTTAGGTGTAGGGGAGACCGGAGAAAGTTGATACAGGGGCAGGTTGATAGACTGAAATTTTTTGGACATTATATGTACAGTACAGATTCGATAATTGCGAAACGCTCGGGACCGTACTTTCGCTCGTATTGTGCAGTTCCTACATTGTTAGAAGTTTGTCGACCGCTTCGAACGTAGAAAAGGACAGTAAGTGAAAAAGGGACTGCCGAGTAAATTTTGTCATAAAATCGGTAAAATGTCTGTTGAAAATTATAAAGCGATCATAAATACAATGCTCCTTATACGTGGTTTTACCCATCACATCCTCTTAAATATTTAATGGTTTATCTCGGGAAGTTGACGACCCACGAAAAAATCTTTCGGACAAAAGTTGTCTATATTCGGGTATACTTCCGAAAGGCCCCATCACCCCAGGACAACCAAACATCGGATTTATAGTGATTGAGGGACGAGAAATCGAATGAGACCATTTTCAGAATTGGCAAATAAACCGTTCTCGAGGTATACAGGGTATTCTAAAAGTGTGGAAAACGACTAACCTAACCTAGGTTAGGGTAAGGGTTAGGGTTAGGTTAGTTATTTTGCGTGGAAATGCGTTCTTATCAAGATAATAGGGGGTTTCCGCACTTTTAGAATACCCTGTATATCTCGAGAACGGTTTATTTGCTAGTTCTGAAAATGGTCTCATTCGATTTCTCGTCCCTCAATTACTATAAATCCGAAGTTTGGTTGTCCTGGGGTGATGGGGCCTTTCGGAAGTTTCCCCCTATATTCTCCTACAGAATATGATAGTATAATAAAAAATGGAGGGTACCATTTAAAAAAATTAAGTTGACCTTCATATGACCTTCAGGACCGCCCACTGAAAAAACCCATTCCGACCATCCAATTTGCCCCCTGACACATGACAACTTTTGTCTGAAACATTTTTCCCAACAATCTGTTGTTTAGAAGATATTTACCTGTTTCAGGATATGCGGTCCACCCTGTATAATTACAATTTAATATTTAGTGTTACAACCCGACATTTATACTATGACTTTGATACATCCAAACTGTAAAATTCATACTTCATACGTACTTCAAACTATATTTACGAAACAAAGATAACTTTGCCAAGATAAAACAGAACATAATGATACAATTAGTACAATTAAATAAAGCTGCGATTAGTGCTATTAAATATGCGATAATATTGTTATCGAATCCCATTAAATTTTCTATATTTCCAAATTGGCCATTCGATGGGTGTTGAAATATTTCTCTACATGGTTATTCTCCTATAATCAATATACTACAACTTTGTAACAATACTACTAAAATAAAGTTTTGAATAATTTACCTGTAGAATTAAATTATATTTACAAGTACGTGTTAAATGTATGCTATAAACAGAAAAACATGTATCGCTGGGACAAGTTAAAAATTGAAATATTATAAATAATAAATGTACAATTGAAATTGAAATCTTTACTTCTCCTTTATCGCATTCAATATTTTAAAGATAAGATTTAAGAATTATAATTTGCAATTTTTACATTTCTGTTCTTTTACAAAATTGGTACCTTGAAATTAAATCGTAGAACGAAGACATAATTATAAAATAATAATAATTAAAAAGAAACACATGTATTCACGTACCTATTTTCTTTTTCTAATTTTGGTTTGGTAAATTCTAAGTAATATTTAATATCATTAATAAGAACGTCCAGTAATAACTTAATTAAATGTTAAAAATAAGAGTGAGAAATGAAAAATTTGGACTTTTCTTCGAAATACTTATTTCTCTTTTTAATTTCAAAGTAAATTGTTAGAAATTATTTTTCGACAGAATACAAATGTCATTTGTTAACACTAGGACAGCCAAAGCTCTAAAATGATCAAACCTTAGATTGATAAAAATTATTAAGGTGGTTTATAAAAACGCATATAATATTGAAAAAAATTAGTGCAACTTACCGAATCTTCGAAGGTAGGATTCCCATAGCTTCTTTTCGACGAGCGTGCCACACCTTTTCGTCTAACGCTGTTATATGCAGAGACACTGTCAAGACTATAAGCGTCCAAAGACACTGGACGACATCGTTCGCCGTAGTTGAACCTCGTTTGCCTCTTCCTCATTATAAACTGTAAATAATTTCAAGAACAATTAATGCATTTTCATTTCAGAATTGCTAGAAACACAAAAGGTCTGAATTATTATGCAAACTAGTAATAGAAGTCTTTATCAACAATGCAATGGTTTCAAATAGAAGAAAATATAAAGTTAACAAGGAAGTCACAAAAATTATTTTTATTTACAAAGTACAATTATTTTATAATAGCCCCTTTATTTTTTTAATGTTAAAGATATAAAAAATTATCCATATAAGAGTTGTATGACAAGCAAGAATAAATAGAATAAGTGTAAACAATTTTACTATCTATCAGAAACTCATAAATTAAAAATTAATATTGTTAAATAACACTGCCATAGAATAAATCAGTACATTTGCATTATAAGTATTATATCTAGAAAATTAATTTTAAAACATTTATGCATTATAAATCACTGAATTCATATAAAAAAGAAATAATAATACATAGTATTTATAAACACCTGATTTTTGTATTTTTCAAAGTAATAATGTACAAAAATTTGTTTTCATTAATATCTATTTTGTCTTTTCATATTTATACAACTTTTATATGAACAAATTTCTTTTTATCATTAGTACTTAAAAGCAACGAAGCTCCCTCAAATTAATGTGGACATCTTGTACATTCAATATCGGATTAAGATTTCTGGGGCCAGGGGTTATTAAACTTTCGAGGGCCCCCCTTGGTTGATAAATTTGGTTCAGAAATTGAAATTTATCCTAACTAAAATTAAATAACATCTAATCGTAAAAGAAGGAGGGGTAACAATAAAAAAAAATTTCATTCATAATTTTTTGAAATAGTAAATGGAGGGTTTATAACAAGCCCCCTGGAAAGTGAGACCCAGAGCTGCAGCCCCCCTTAGACCTCAACTTAATCTGGCGCTGAGTATATGTAAGTACATACATGTCTGAAGCGTTCCCATCAATTTTAAAAATGGATAGAATAAAATTCCAAATAACCTAGTATCAGTCCATTTCAGCATTCATTATTTAGGGATTAATGAATGTCTTACACGTTTGCGAAGGCAATTTATCATTTCATATCGCAATTGCAACATCATTGAAATAAACAACTATAATGGATTCCGTTAATTTATACTGTTTGTCTCCGGGTCGAATAATATGGAAACACCGGACATCGTGTAACAAGCTGTGTTTCTTCTGTCGAAACACGTTCGAACGAGCGGTTTCAACATCCCAGCTATCGTGTATGGAATACGTAAAGCGAAGACTGATGAAGTGGTGATGGTTTGATCGATCTAATCGCTGATTCAAGGACGAACATTGCAATTTTTGCCGAGGACAAGCGTCGAAGTGCATCACGAAACCACAAACGATCGCGGAACTTCTCGAAGGATTTCACGCTCGAGCGAAGAACTCTTTTCAACGCGCGAGTAGTCACCTTTTCCTTTTCGCAACAAGGACGCAAGGAACTATTTAAATGGCGACGACGACGATGAAAGTGTGAATGGAATTAGGTCATTCTATAAGTAGTACTGTCTCTTATTTTGCTTGGACAAATAGATGTATTTTGTTTATATTGCAATTTTTTATGAATTTTAGGTTCACCTTTGCTTTGGGACACACAAAATTATTGATTTCCTTTTATACATTCTAGTAATATCTTATGAGAAAAATTCAAAAATATAAATTTCAACTCTAGGGATATAACTGTTTAAAAATTATCTATTCGTAAAAGTAAACATTTTCAGCACACTTTTGAGGTTAGTTTGACGCCATATTGACTTCGATCTATAATCTGATTAGTCCACATTAGGGATGTTCGATTCCGATTCGATTCTTTAGAAAATCGATTCTTTCGGTAAAAAAATCGATCTTTTGAATCAATTCTTTGGTATTCGATTTTTTCCAGAATCGATTCTTTCATGTAAGAATCGAAGATCGATTTTTTGCCCTATAGGGAATTAATTCTCACTTTTTATATCGACTTTTTGATTTCGAATTTTTAGAAGAATCAATTTTTCTGATCCATAAAAACGCATTCACTCCAAAAAAAAGTATAAGAATAGTGATTAAAACATAAACAATGTAGAGCGCTTGCTTTTGGTGTAAGAGCACGAAATATAAAAAAATACAAGATCGATTCTTTACAATAATCAATGCCTGTTTACAAAAATGAAAATAAAAAAGGAAACAAAAAAAGTCAATTCTTTTCAAACCGATTCTTGCAGAATCTATTCTTTGGTTTCGATTTTTTAAAGGAATCGATTCTCTCATTGTACGATCGAAACTCTTCAACATGAACAGTTCCAATCTTTTCGTTAGGTAAAAAATCTTTTAGAAATTAGATTTGATCTTGCTTCGTCCAAGGTTCGAACAAGAGTGCTCGTCCTCTAGATGTCAGCTCTTTTAAATCCGTTTTCCCCCTTGATTTTAGATCTCGAGTTTACTAAACACTCGAGAACAGTAAGGGTGATGATTTGGGAAAGGGCCATAATTACCGAACATTTCGAAAGGATGTTTAGGATCTGTCGACGCCGGTTTGATAAATAATCAATCGAGATTAGTATGATGTTAAAATAAGAGTTTATTTTGTGAATGCAAGGGAAAAAACTCGAAGGCGTAAAAAACCCTTGAAGTTGTTTGAATAAAAGGGAAAAAGCCTGAAGGCGTGAAAAACCCTTGAAGTTGTTTGAATAAAAGGGAAAAAGCCTGAAGGCGTGAAAAACCCTTGAAGTTTGATTTGTGTGTGTGAGTGTGTCGCGTGTGATATGGACGATATCGTATATACGAACGTTCGACGTTCTCCAGCGATTTGTTAATCGCGTGTTGTGGTGTTTCGGGAAGCAGCTCCCGTAGGAGTCTCCTGCGCGGAAAGACTATCCAGTCGCAAGGACACGAAGACGGCTCCGTTGAAGAATTCCGCGCGAGGAGACGTCCGTGTATGAAGATATGGTACCAGGTTCCGTTGGATCCCCTGCGCAGGGAGACGTTTGTTGGTTGCCGGCGGGACCTTGTTTTATTGGGAATAAGGGGTGATTCTTTCCGGTGAATCAAACATTCCTAAGTCTACATAAATGAGCATCAAAAAACCTAATCTAACCTAATGGTGTGGCCCGGGCACCGGTTTACCGGTGGCAAACGGGGCTCTGGCTGTGGACGTTAAGCGCCTGGTGGGATGAGCTGAGACCACGCAGGTAAGCTTGATAAAGTCAGAGCGTCCTAGAGCACAACTCCTTACACGCCAATAAAGAGTCAAGTGTTGGGTCTTCCGTACCCGAAAACAATGATTTGAAATACATGAGTTGGACAGTTTTCCACTCCCCGCCACCTGGGTGGTGGTGGCTGCTGGGGAGTGGATAGTATATAGAGCATATACCCGATCGGGTGAGGTGGCACATCCGCGCTTGTCTTCGGACGGCCGGATTCACAATAATCTAATCTAACCTAATACGTGCAAAACGCAAGGACCTTAAATTAGAGGCTCTAAGCACAGACAAATTTTAAGGCCCTCTTATGCAGGGGGTTCATTTAGGCACTTTCGACAATCGAACAAAAAATTGATTCTAACAAAAATTAATCAATTTTCAGTCAGTTACAAATTGCACTATGTGCATCTCATTGCAGGTATAGACTTCGCTCATTGGACGAATTATGAATACATGCAAATATGGCGTCAAACTAACCTCTCAAAATACGGTACAAAAGCTCAGATTTACGAACTTTTAAATGAATGGAATCTTAAAATTAAAACTTATAGCAATTGTAAAGAAAACGTTGCAAAGACGACGCAATCTGGAAGCGTCTAGGAAATTCGAGAAAATCAATTATAGGTTGCCACGCGGGCAGAGACGCCAGACGGGAGCGAAGTCGCGAAACACAATCGCGGAAAACGCCAAATTCATATTTAATAACGCGACTCGTTCTTTTTGTGCCTGTTGTTTCCAATAGAGAAGACGAGGTAAGTCAATCGGCCGCTCTTGGTCAGTAGGTAAGGGACTCCGGCAGAAGAGTACGGCGATAATAGCTGGACGTCTGCCGATAGAAAAGAATGAGAGACCCCAGTGGGAAACTTCGGCGATAATACCCGGACGCCTACTGGTAGAAGGGGGAGTACGGCAATAATACCTGGCCGCCTAACAGCCGAGAGAGTACAGAGCATTTCCTGGACGCCCTAGTAGAAATAATTAACTCCTGGACGCCCGTTCGATATGGAGAGTTCGGTGACAATAGCTGGACGCCTATCAAACGGAGGAGTAGATACAGAGCATTTCACTAATTGTAAAACGAACTGTTCGATTAATTAGACGAAATATGAATTTCAAAAACCTTGTCGAACTTTATTCTTATAATCCTGTCTAATTCCAATAAAACATATATTTTTCAAGATTTTTTCTTGAATGTTACTTGAACATATAAAATAAAGTCAATAATTTTGTGTGCCCCAGAGTAAAGTTCAGTCGAATTTTATGCGCCTTACCCCTTTCAACACTATTCGGTGTATTTATATTTTAATTTTTAAGTGCACCAGAGCATCAGAAAAGTACAACTGTACCGTGTAAGTACTTTTATGTGTATTAATAGATGCAATTTTTCACTCTACAAAAAGTATCAAAGTATTCGTGTCTACACTGAAATAATTGAACTTTCGAACTGTAATTAAAATTCATAATTAAAGTGTTAAACTAAAAATATAAAATAAATAAACTTTTAATATATGTTAAAATTATAATTAATTAATAAACTAATATGTTAATATGTTAAAATAAACTGTTAAAATCAATAGTTTTAAGGGATAAGTATCTGCGTATTATTAATGTGGAGAGTGAAACACTTTATTTAATACATTTAGTGCATTGATAAGAATAGGGCTCCATTAAGGACAAAGGTGCACAGGTATGTACCTTGGTGCATTGATGCACAAAAATGCATAAACTTAATTTCAAAATATGTCTCTACTATTTACTTTGTAATAGAACGTTTACGTCAAGAATGATAAAAACATAGTAATATTAATTTCTAAAAATTTTTTCTCCTTTAATTTTTCAAAACGAATTTGACTGAAGAAGATGAACATTTTATATTTTTTCTAATTTCAGGAATTTCAAATCAACCTTGTATTCTATTATTTTTAACTACGTTAGAAATACAAAAAAAATTGTTTACCTGCAGAAAAAGCGAGACAACACAAACGTATATACATAGTCACAACAATTTATGATTGATTGTTACGTACACTGGGAGTACATCACAAGTGTGGATGGATGAATACGTAACACCATGCGAAATGAGCTTAATGCAAGCATGACGAGGCCTTTCAGAGAGCATAGATTTTTGCAGACCTGCGTAACTGAACTTCAACTTATTAATTTCTTCCTTAGAGAATTTTATTTCGCATAAAAGGTGCTTTGCCGATAAATGCGCAATAAATAACATATTAATTTTATTATTATTTAATATTTAATTAATTATAATTATGACTTTTGATATAAATATATCAGGGTGTCCCGTAACTCCTGTAACTCCCGGAAATGGGGGGTTGCTGGGGTGATTCTGAACAACATTTTCCTTACCTTGTCATGAAATAGATGAGAGTATGGTAGTCATACAGGATGTTCAAAATGAAAAATTATAGCAGAGTATAAAGAAATATAATATTTATCAAAAGAAACGAAAAATGCAAATTAAGATAAATAAAACATTCCATTCAGTGAAATGTTACTTACTTCTATGCACAAACTTTCAGAAAAATGGCTAAAGGTAATTAATTATTAATTTTAGAATTTTTAAATTTTTAAATTTTGGAACTTGAAAACTTTTGAATGATGGAATTTTGGTATATTAGAATTTTGAAACTTTGAAGTTTTTAAATTTTAGAATTATTGAAACTATAGAACTTTAGAATGTGGAATTTTTAGAATTATGGAACTTCGAAATTTTTAACTAACGGAATTTTGGAATTTTGGAATTTTTGAACTTTGAAATTGTTCGCAAAGCACGAGTCCACAAACTTATTGTCGCACAAACTGGAAGAGAATGAAAGAGGCCCGCACAGTGAGACCAACTCCCTAGATTAATTTTCCCCCACCCCTTATTTCGACCTCCAACAAAAATTTTAAGATTTTGGGATATGGAAAATTTAGAACCTTAAAGTCTTAAAATTTAGAAATGGCAAAAGAGCTAGTCCATATTTTTATTAGTTACGTCAATGGTCATTGAGGTCCCATTTCATATATTAAATTGACAGCGATAAGGTTTTTGCATTAAAAGAATGGACCCGTCAGTTTGAAAATAAAATTCTACTCGTTATAACTTTTCCAAGATTTTGTTATAATATCCACCTACAATAAAAAAAATTGAACTAATAAAAGAAAAGTTGGTTGGGTTATGGAAAACGGGGTAATCTCCGATCAAGCTGATTTTTATACCATAGATAGCCCATGAGGTGGGGATTCCAATGGTGGTCATCTCATCTCTTAACTCTCCCCGCCGCCCCCGCAGAGGTCAAAAACTAAAATTGTCCAAAAAGTGATTTTCGCACTGAACTCAATGAGTACATAAAAAAAAAAAAAAAAATCCCCCCAAAAATGGTTCAAAAAGTGATACGTGTGGCAGCCAAGCGTGCCAAGGCGCCGAAACCGTCCCATATAAAAAAGTGGAGGGGAGGAGTTAGGTTAGGTTAGATTTTTTTTAGCATTGGTAGAGTTTTTTGGTTTTTTTTTTTTTTTTTTTTTTTTGAAATGATGTACACACGTACCACTTTTTGGACCATTTTTTGAGGATTTAAAAAAAAAAATGTTTTCCTCGTTTTCCGTTATTTAACCGAAAAGTTATTTATCTCTCAAATCCTACTCTGAATTGAGATCTACCCTGAATATCTTAAAATTTTAGAGTCTGTAATTTGGCACCAACTTTTTGGAACATCCTGTATCAGAAACAATGATGAAATGATTTAAATGGTCCGAAAGAAAGATAAAAACGAATTCTTACATTATTTTCGGTAAGCAGAACATTCATCCGCCCAAAATCAACGATGGGTGATTTTAATAATGAAAATATTCCACTAGTAAAATTAAGCAAGCAGTATTCAACATTGTGAGTAATTGATAAATGTTTTCTTACTAATATCGTACATTGATTCCAATACATATTTAAACATTTGCAGAAAAAAGATGAACTATTATAATTATTCGTTTCAATCTATTACAGAATTGAAATTTATATACAAAATTATTTGTAATTATTGTGTAAAAGAGCATCATTTTGTTGTAAATAATATGCTATTTGTAACTGAATATGAATTGAAAAATCTAAAACATCAAACATAAACATGCACCTATGAAATAAAAAATTTATTTAAATTTTATGTAAATTTTCTGTTTCATTAATTAAATAAATAAAATCTATTTCAATAATTAACAAATATTACTATGGAACATTAGAAAAGATGATTGAAAACAGTATTTTGATAGTGATTATTAATATAATATTAATCAATGGAAAGAGATCAATTGCAATTACTTTTTGACAATTATTAAATTTTTTCGTGCTGCGGATAGTAAATTAATTATTCAAACAAAAACTATAAATAAAGTATACCATATTGTTTTTGAAAAATCAGTGGCGGATCCAGAAGCTTTGTTTTGTACAAAATATGTGAAAATGTATTAACTCTCTTAAGGGCAATGGTCCCTGAAGGACGCTCTACGGATCCGCCATTGAAAGAAATGAAGTAGAAGATCAAAGTAGCAAGAACTCTTACCAGAAGACCAGCCAGTAGAACCAGACAAATGAAGGCAATCGAGGAGACCACGACGACTGCTATCGCGTTTCCGGAGTCCGGAATTGTTTCCTGTACCAGAAGAAAGCTGTGTATCTGAAAAGAGTAGTTCAGTCGGCGGAATACGTTAACTATATTATATTATGTGCGTTAATTATTTATCTAATCTTGATATTTAATAACAAATAAACTTTCATCCGTTTCTATTAAATTGTTTCATATCAAATGGTAAATTTTGAAACATAAAAATTCTGATACAAATAACACTTATGGCATATTAATTTAATGCTTAAGGTTTGAAAAAAATGACTATGTAAAGGATTTATCAATATGTTTAATGAAAATTGTCTAATATTTCTTTTGAAGGAAGATTTACAACTTATAGTTTGCTAATAGACATTGTTCCAACGAACAGTCAGCTATTTAGTATTAAAAATAATGACGAAACCATTATGCAGCAATTTTCATTAAAGCTTCAACGTTAAATTGATATATTATAAATGTTGTTTTGTGATTATTTTATGTCACGAAATTGTGTTAGACTTCATATGTTTAAAAATCTAACATTGTTTGTTGAAATTAGCAATCAGCCATTTTGTATTAAAAGTATTAATGAAACGTTTATGGAGTCATTTTCTTCAAAATTTTAAGTTTCAAATTAACATGCTACAAATTCTATTTTGTGATACTTCTATGTCATTAAATTATGTTTCGAAATCTGATATTTGATATACAACCACTTAATGTTTATATTTTGTACCACCGAAACCATAAAATATTATTCTCGTAAATAAATCAGTAAAATTTAATATCTGAAAATATCTTTAAAAAATAAAACAACCATTTCAGATTGAATTTTAAAACAAATTTGTATTAATTAATGGCTGTAATATTTAATGAATTTAAAAATATTACTTAAATTTTTTAAATAAATACTTGGAAAATTTTTTCTCAGATGTTAACTAGAAATTATTCATTAGAATTTATATACTTTCTTTTTCCAATTTTTTAACCCTTTCCAACCCAGTATTACCATATGGCAACATTCTTGTTGAACGCATCAGACAAATAGGTGTTCATAAAATTTTGTTTGTAAATCCATGATAATAGTTTATCTAGCGCAGTATAAACATAAAATTTCTTCACATTGTATTATGTATCTAGATTCTAGATATTTAAAACATAAAAATTAACGAAAGGAAATTTCTCTTAACAACTAAAAATAATTTGGGCTGGAAAGGGTTAAAAAGTTAGTACTAAATCTGTTATTTGAAATATTTTCTTTTTTTATTAAACTCAAAAAACTTCTTAAAAGATTTCTTTTTCATTTGTTTTACGTGAGGTCATTACCGATGACGATGGGACTAGCGTCACATCTTGTTGAACATATTTATTTCATTGAAATAGTTTATTGTGTTACGAATATGGTCCTGGTCTGTTAGAGGTGTGTCTGATCTTATGTTGTATTTTTGTTTTTGTAGATTTGTTATTCTACATTTATATAGTATGTGGTCAGTCGTTAGTGATTGGCTTTGACATAGGTTGCAGTGAGGAGATTCTGTTTTTTTTATTAGGTGTTCATAAGTTATTCCGAAGCCAGTTTTCATCCCGGATAGCACCGTCTTTTTTTTTTGCCCTCTGTGGCTCGGGGGGATCAGAATACGGCCACGGTATCCCCTGCCTGTCGTAGGAGGCGACTAAAAAGGAGTTGTAATGGAGCGAGCGAGGCAGTATGATGTAAAAGTAAGGATAAGAAACAGAAGAAAAAGGACGGTGAATGTGTGAAGTAACGTAACCCCCTGTGGCTCGGGGGACTTAGAATACGGCCACGGTATCCCCTGCCTGTCGTAAGAGGCGACTAAAAGGGGTCACACTAACACATACACACACGTACACACGCACGCACACACTCCGATCACGATAACAGTATGGAGAGACAAGTTTACAGAAGTTAAAGTATGGATGGGAAAGAAAAGAAGGAGAAATTTAAAAATGCGCGGGGTTTGGGGTTGGCAGTAATGCCAACCAACCCCATATGCGCGTGGACGATAGCACAGCCGACTCTAGTATTAGCCGTGCTGAAGTAAAAATGGCAACACCGCGGAAGTTCGGTCTGAATATATCAACACCTACCCTACTCTATCTGCCTCCCGGACTCCCAGACTCTCAGCCAATCAACGTCGTCAGACTCCCGACTACTCTCTGGACTTCACATAACCTCTTTGGTTTCGTTCCAATAATTTCGCTTGTTTCAAGGTTTTTATTAACTTATATACACGTTCATCAATTCTTAAATGTTTCAGTTTGATCCAAAGATGGTTTCATTTTGCTTCATACCTAAATTTTCTTGAAACCACTGTAAATATTTCAAATATCATGCTTCACAACACCAAACTACTTTGAGAGTACACAAAATATATATCACATTTATAACAATTTTATACTACATCACTTCTATTTGCCATAGTTGCAGCGTTTATATATTGTTTATACATAATTAACACAAAATAGTGTATATTAGTACAGCTTTTAATTAAAAAAGACGTTAATTACAATTCCGAGCATAGGACTCTGTTTTTGAAAATAGGACTCCCGATTGTCACGTGAGCGGTGTTGCCACGTTGTTCAGCATGGCTAGTACTAGAGTCGGCTGTGACGATAGTGTTCGTTGGGCAACATGGGGGCAGAAAAGCCCCCAAAAAACTCCGGCCCCTGTAGGGGCGAAATTAGTGATAGTGATAGTGAAGTAACGTACGGCGCGAATGAGAAGAGATTTAAAAAATGGCGCGTATACACGCGTGGCTGATAATTTTCGGTGGGCAAAAAGGGACCGATGTAAAGTCCCTAAAGTACGCCACTCCTAAATAGGGGAAACTTGAAGTGAAGTGAAGTGAAGTGAAGCTTCATCTTTTCTTTTCTGTTCAGATTTTTGACTCGTACTTGTCGGTAGAAGTGTTCGATTATAGTTTTTATTCTTTTAGTTGTGGTCCATATTTTCTTCCATTCGTCTTTTATGGCTGTTTTTATCTGATTTGTAATATCTTGATGAGGAACTGGGGTAATTGGTTTAGGTAGTGGGAGGGTTGCGTCTTCTTTAACTGCAGTATCGACTAATTCATTCCCCGGTATTCCTTGGTGCGAAGGGATCCAGACTATGATTGTGTCCACATTATTGTTTGAAAGTTCTGTATAGGTCCCTTGAATGAAGGCAATTTCATGTTTATTGTTGTTACAGTACTGTTGAATTTCGCGCTATTACTTTTAATTCTACTTACTAGACAATAGTATCCGTTATGTGTCGAGATGCGGCGCTTTGAAAGCTTTCTTTCTTTTTTATTTTCAATGAGTAACGTTCTTTTTTTTTTGGGTTCGTTAGTTGTAACCGATCGATGAGCGATCTCACTCATATTAATAAAACCTTCGGTTCCTCCAGTAAAAACTCTGTGTTCAATATTATTTTACAAACAATTATTGTTTACGGCGCTTAGAGCTTGGATTACACTCATTGAGTCTGTGTAGATGACCAGGTTTTGTAAGTTGTTAGTGAGTGTGTATGGTTTAAGGCTCCGAGAATGACGTACGCTTCCGCGGTGAAGATCGATGTCGTTTTGTGTAGGCATTTTTTTATTGTTATATTGTTTGCTATGACAGCATATCTTACTCCTGATTTTGATTTCGATGAAAATTGGATTGTACTTATGATCAGTGAACACTGAGTTCCATCGAAGTTGTCGCAGTGAAGTTGGCGCACTAACCCACTCACGCCGCGTCGATGAGCCGATGGGCGAGGTGCCGATGACGCGGCGTGAATGTGTAGCCAACTTCGATGGGACTCAGTTGTACATACAAAAAGATACTAGAGGTATCACTCCTGTTGACCGAGAGTAGATTCGAACTTCCAAATACGTTCAATGGGTGCTTGCGGGCCCATCCGCGGTGTATCGTGAGTTGTATTGAACTTGTCGCCGTGAAGTTGGCTACAAATTCACTAACTCCTTCACGCCGCGTCGGTGAGTGAATGCGTGGCCAACTTCACTGCGACAAGTTCAATGCAACTCATCGTACAACGGTTTACTAGTAAGCACAATTTCGTCAATGCATTGTTTCATGAGCCTGTTCCTTTTGACTTTTTTTTCCTTGGTTTTAGCGTAAAATTGATTTATTATTTTATTGAGTTGTAAACTAATATTAGAAAGAAACTTGGATACAAAGCTATTGCACAGAAATGTTACCCTGTCGCTGATAAGCGGAAGTTTAGACTCTGCTAATAAAATATTTGAGCTGTTCTGATAGCTGAGTACTGTATCCTTTCCAATTCTTCTATAAGTCTTTTTTACGTTGGGTAGTATATAAAACAGCCATAATCGATATATGGCTGAATAATACTCCTGTAGAGAATTATAAGTGTTACCGGGTCAGATCCTCACTAAGTGCCGCATAAGAACTTTATGATATTAAATGCCTTCATATATTTTTTCCGTACATAATTCAAATAAGATATACAAGTCAATTTATAATCGTAAATGATTCCCAAGAATTTGATAGATAGTTCATTATTTTTAATTTCCGTTTCTCCTAGGAGGATGTTCTTTTTATTAAAATGAAGAAATGTTGTTTTTGGAGCGTACAGTTCAAGTCCCAAGGAAAGGAGATTTCTTTAAAGGATTTTTATGACTTTATCAATAAGATTTTTGTGTTTTTGAACTAGTGAAATTTTCGAATACAATGCAATATCATCTGCGAATTGCGAGATAGCGACGTTATTAGGAAAGTTATGTCTTTAGAAACGGACTCAAAACCCTGCCTCGAGGCACGTCTTTATAGACTAATCTACATTGATTACCTGTAATATCTATAGAGACTTCCCTTTGGTAGGTGGGAAATTTAACGAATGTAATTAAACGAGCTGAGCAACCAACAGAAGCTAGTTTTCTCAGCAAAATATCATGAATTACGTTATCGAAAGCCCCACGAATATCCAAGAAAACTGCTATAGTATGTAGCAACATTATACGCTGTATATAGCATATGTTCCTATAAAAATCTATGTAGGTAGATATATTTGGATTATGTAGAATGAAATCGTGATCGTCGATGCATTGTAACAGTCTTTCTCCATTAACATCAGTGCCCGAACAATTCCAAATCCTGTGATGGGAGTTTAAAATCCCCTATATCCATCCAGTTCTCGTTATTGTTAACTTTGTTGATTATTTGCTCCCATTGGGTCTAAGAAAAAACAAAACCTCGAACCTCGCCATAATTTTAAATGAAGGGTTTCCGTTATTAAGATGGATATTTGTTGATGAGCATCCGTTGTTGATGAGCTTTTGCACAATGATAGAGCTTGAAAAACTGAAGCTAATGATACCCGGTTTTGGGCGCAGACGGTTATTAGTTTATGAGATATTTAATGTTAAAGTTATTACCCTGCTTATGATCTGAAGTATAGGAAGTCTTTTCAACAAGGATCGTGGAGTAACCAGTAAGGCGTCGACCTCCCGATAGGTGGATGTTTTTTGTCGCGAGTTCAATTCTCGTTGGACAGATTTTTTCAACATGTTACAATAACTGATGCAGAAAACTGTATCCGGATGGAGAAAAATCTAGCCTTATTGTCACTAACATTTGCTGATTTGTCAGAGCGAGATAAACTCGCGAACACCAGTGAGCACATCTAAACGCGTTAAAAGCTGAAACGCGACTTCAATCTGAAATATTGTTGTTCCATTCTTCACACTTAATATTTTGCTTAAATCATTTAGTTATACCCAATGCTATTAAGTAATTAATCCGTTTAATTCATTAAATTATACACAAAACAATACAATAAACTAGAAATATTGAAATGCTTATTCATTTTCTTAACCTTCGGACAGCGGACCATGGAGTGAGTCCTAACTTTAATTTAATTTTATCATATCAGTTTCATTTTCTAAATTTTGCACTGTTCCTTTAAAAATTATTCTTCCAATATATAAAACTCCTTCGTTTAAAAATAATACATTTAACTTTAGGTTAACCCTTAGGTGGCACTGTGGGGTATGAGACGACCCCAGCTAATTCAGCTTCAATTTAAGCCACTTTTGGCTAAAATTCGTCCCTTCAACTCTCCAAATAAAATACCTTTTTTGAAACCACAAGAGTGCCCAGCTAAAATTTTAGCTCTTTATATGAAAATTTGAAAAAGTTATGAATTTTTTTGTGAAAACTCATTTTCTCGATTTCTCTACATTTTTTAATTTTGGTTTTTTTTCATATTCAGTATTTAATTTTATTAAAATTAGCTACGAAATATGTTAAAACAACTTTCAAAGATTATTTAGGAATTTTTTCAAGTTAAAATAATGAATAGCTTCTTCGCAAGAAATATTTTAGTGGTTGGGGTCTTAATCGTCCCCAGTGTGCAGCAATGTTATTTTGGTAAAGTGTGCCAGCTAAGGGTTAATATTCTTGTATACGTTTTGTAAGTTTGGGTCAGAACTGACCCAAACTCCACTGTTGAAGGGTTAATCGATAGGTACTACTATTTACTTACTGTAATTGGGAACTTCACATGAGAACTTTTGTACAAGGTCGGCAAAATGTTAGTCATAGCAGTATCCAATTTTCCATCTTTGTCAACGACGTAAACGAGTATTGATGTCATGTCCGATGTTGTTGGAGTCGAAGTCGGAGATTCCTGGCATGGATCTTGATGAATGATAATTTGCTCGTCAGATATCGACCTGCAACCAAGGATACGAGAGCATGTCATCGTATGTTGAATACATTGCTGTGATGTCAAGAGCGTATTACATGTGTATTAACCTCAAACCGTCATATAGTACTTGAAATCCTCGACTTCGCGTCTCTGATTATTATCGCGAGATATCCCAGGGTTAATGGCATGATCAGGTGCTTTGTGGTAGTTATTGCTTGACATGCGTTAACGTTTCTCGGAATAAATTTATGTTATGTTTTTATGTTATGTAGGCGTTTAGTGTAGGGGGAGAGAGGGTTTCGTCTCCCCAAACACCTTTAGTTCGGGCCGGGGACCGCTAGGTGGCGGCGAGAGATCGGTAGCAGTGTTCTCGCAAGCAGTCGCCCGGCATGCAGTTCGAATATGAATTTGGGTATAATAGGTGTTTGGGGCAGGGATCGTCTGTTGTCAGCCTCACTGACAAGTCTGACAGACGATCCCGCAACGGAAACACCTTTTTCTCCCCTCTCTTACAGTTATGAGATACAGTAAAAGCTGGATAATATGCAAAAGAGATTGGGATCCCAAACATAGCATATACATATAATTCAGCCGAGGGGTGTCGATTCTATATTGTTTGTTCTATTATTATTTTTTATTTACTGTGACGCGGCGCAACCTCGTATCGCCTCTTTACCATTAGCTTGTAAATTAATTTAATTTTCAATAGATGGAAACTGTCTGGTTTGAAGAAAATCACGGGCAGAAATATTCTGAACAGAACCGTGGCAACAGTAAGTTTATCAAGCCATCGACCAGTTTAATGCTTTGCTAGAAATTTGCTATTATTATTTTGATAAATAAATATAATTCAAATTGTATCGTGTTTATTTCAATGTACCATTATATTGTGTATAATGTGCTTTATTATTTTACATTATCCTTTTATTATTATTTTAATAAGAGCAACGTATTTTTGTACTTTGTATAAATATAATTCAAACTACATATATCGTGTTTGGTCTTATTTTAATCAGAAAAATCTCACAAATGGGTTAGTAAAAGTTTCATTAAGAAAAAGTTTCATTTAGAGAAAAAATTCTAAATTATTATATTTTTTGTTACTATATACCTACTAGAACAGATAAAACTAATCCTTTAGTCAGAAATTGCGGAAATCATATCTGATTCTATAAAAGTATAAAGGATTAAAATAAAAAGTTGTTAGTTGCTATGTTGAAAAACTTTTTCTACATCAAATACATATATTAAAAAATCGCTGCTTATATTGGAATGTTATTTTCAGAAACTATATCTTTTTAGTTGCGATTTTCGAGTAAAGGATTAGTCCTATCGAAGAAATGAAAGAGACCTTTTTTGTGCAGAATTGTAAGACAAATAACTTTTGTCTAAAACATTCTTTCGTATCTGCATTTGTTTTCGAGAAATTCAGTAAAAACCGTTTTGAGGGTAGTTCTAAATATAAAACAACCCTTAAAATACTAAACAGGGATGGAGGAGTCAGAAAACCATTTTGACTAATTCTAGTAAAATCCCCACTGTTATCAAAGAAGTATTGACCTTCTTTTTGTGTATACAGTGCTTAGCCAATATTGAGAATGGTGAGAATTTAGTTACTTTGACCTCCTGTATCTCCAAAACTACCCCTATGCTCAACTTGAATTTTTTTTTTGAGATTAATGTACCATCATATAGAATTGATTGGCACATAGTTAGATTTGAAATTCGAGTGGGAAAAAATGGGCGAAAAAACGTGTGTTTTTGGAGTCACTCTTTGTACAGAAGTATTAATATAGAGAAGGGTGAGCAGGTTTGGGTTAGTCTTCAATTTAAGTGAAAAAGAAATATTCTGTAAAATTAAAAAATGCCTTATCATCGGTGTTCCATTATAAAATAAACTCTTGTTATATTGAAAAATTCTTGAATCAACAACATAGAAAAAGCTCTTTCCATGTGTGAATCATCTCCATGTGCCCAATACATAGTAGGCAAGCGTCTCTAGCGTGTGTGTATGGGAATTTACTCAATCGGCAATATAAAAAGTGGCAATATAGCGACAGAAATTTTAAATAAATGTACGATATATTTATTTTATGAATACAAAAGATACTAAACAATGCAGTAAATATCCTATAACCATCCACCAAGAAAACTTCTTTTATTGAACATCTTCCTAAAAAAATTTAAAGAAAAAACACCTTTTTTTAGTTTGTAAATGAAAATATCATCATAACAACGAAATCAAGTAGAAATAAAAGCCGGTGATTTGATTATGAACTATCGTAATCGTATCTTGAGAAAGTTATGAGAATTTTTAATATTGAAAACTTTGAAACAATCTCCTGTGCTTTTAATTAGCTACACATTTCCTGACACCTGACTTTGGTACATAATTTTTTACGTAAACATTTTTTATTTCATTTCTCTTTACCGTTCTCTATATTAATTAGAGTTTGGAAAGTGGCAAGTTTATAATGTACATTATAGAAGCTTCCGAACATATTTCTCCCTGTAATCTCTTTTCCGATATAAAAGAAAATATGGAACTGCAAAGGCTATTGATTCTATAAAATATGCGGCCGTCAAAGTATGTGTTAAACTGCTTAAACTTGCCACGAACATTTTCACAGAGAATTACCATAGCGAAATTTTCGCTCTTATATCAATTTTTATGTTCAGGGGACAATTAATAATACGTGGTATATATTGAATTAAAATTTTTCATTTCTTGTGAAATTCATCTTAAAGTGTTATCTATTTATTACAAATGACTCTTCATTTGTTTATAAACCTTTTCAAAATTTATTTTTCTTTCAATTGTATTCTAATTAATGGTAATAATCCTTCTGTTAAGTTAGATGTTTATTATATCAAAGTATATCATAGCCTATTGTACTATTTGAAAAATTGGTTACTATGGATTATAACTTTTAGTTTACAAAAATTTAATAGCTGAATAATGACAGTATTTTAGTAATAATTAAGGAACAGTAATACCTTCTAGAATTTTATAAATTCTAAATTTAGATTAACTAATATTGCATTTTTTTAGTTTATTTAGTTGGAAGAATTAATAAATGTGCTAAACTTTATTAAGTTTTTAACAATAATAATTGTAAATTATTTAAAAGAAAATTATCACTACATGCTAAAAATTGAAAATGACTGTATGTCTGAAATAAAATTAAACAGGAATTATGTATATGAAAAATTACTTGAACAGTAAAGGATTAAAATTAATATTAAAGTATACTTTAACTTTCAAAACAATCATCATTAAAATCTATTAAAATAATAATTAAACAAAAAACAAACAAAATTGGCAATTAAATTCGCGACCTTTTTATTTTTCTTCCTCTACACAATTATTTTATTTATTAAAATTCAACAGATAAAAATCTTCAATCAAAGTGAACGCTATTCGAATCAATAATTATTTGCTATATTTACAATAATTTGTCAATTTTTCTATTGTAAAGCAAAATTAAAACCAAAGAGATGCAAGCGACACTTTTCGAAATTGTTTAATTAAGACCACAAATGGACAATTAAATTGTTAAGTACAATGTTATAAATAAAAAGAAGTCACTTGCATCTCTTCTATATTTTAGTTTCTTCATATTAATATTGATAAATAAGCACTTACTTGTTCATGCCAGTATTTAAAATTTCCGCAAGGGCCGACTTCAGCTCCTTCTTCTTGAGACACACGTCGTATAGGCTGCCTTCCATAACAATGCGGACCAGAGAGGTAACCTCTACTTGAGTGGGCGCCACCTTCGTGTCGTCTGTCACTCTAATCGGTATGTCGGAAACAGCTGGAGGAGCTACGGTACTCGATATGGGGATCTTCGGTTGCAGACTCGGGATAAAAGGGATAGGAGTAGTCACTCGAGTAGTATCTGTCGAGCTAATGTCCGACATCGTCGTGAATTCTGCAGAGGTTTCCGTAATATTCAACACCAGATTAGCGTCTTTAGAATCCGGTAAAGTTGTATATTCTATTTTAATCGTAGTGTCCCTATCACTAGTAGACCAAGACTCTGTAACGCTAATCGTCTTCTGAACTTCCTCCTCCCTCCTAGTAGAAGTTTGTTCAGTCTCAATAATCCCCGAGTCAGTGGTAAAATCATCGGACTGTGTCGTCAAATTAGGCAATGTAGTTGCAACAACAGTTGGGTCAGTCATTGGGACGCTAGAAACTCTATCATCAGTACTAGTCACTTCGATCTCATCAGTGGATAAAAGGTTATCTGTAGTCGTTTCGCCAGTTATCGTAGAAAAATCATTCGAAGAATTTTTCGTGAACGACGGCAGGATCGTGGAAATTCCACTGTGCGCCCCATGTCCCTCTGAAGTTTCCTCGGTTACGTTTCTGCTGAGAAAAGTGGTAGATTCGGAGAGACCAACAAACTCGTATTCGACGCTGGTGGTGGTGGGTACAAAAATTTCTTCCTGGCTAGAAGTACCACTTGCCCCGGAAGGGATTTCGTTCGTTCCATTGGTGTCAGGAAGTCCAGGAAGCTCGGTGACGTTCCCTGCGGACGTTTCCTCGGTGCCGGCAGCTGTGGTGGGGGGCAGCATAGTAGCGCTCTCGGTTGTTCTGATAGTGGTGGTGTCCGAAGGGGAGAGGGAAACCGACGACTTCTCTGAAAAATTCCCTTTGATCAACGGGTATTCGGTAGAAAGTTCCGTGGCATTGAGGCTCGAGCGAGTCAGCATAGACCCCTCGGCATTCGTCTGCACGTCGACGTTCGAAAATACTCCGAGCTCCGTCTGCGGGTCCGCGGTAGATTCCGTTGTCAGAAACTGGTAAGTCCGCTCATCGACGTTTTCCGGCTTTAGGCTGACTTCCGTGATGCGGTTGCCGGTCACATCGAAGCTCTCCTTCGCTTCGTGGCCTTCGCTCCACCGAGGAATGTTATTTCCCGCGTTTTTCACCTTTTCCTCGGACTTTGCGATCTCCTTCTGGTCGATTGATTTGATGACAGTCTTATTGGTCGGATTGGCTTCTTTCAGCGTCACCGAGGTCTGAGTCGTTACCGGTATGGACGAACGTGCTTCCGTGCTTGAAGATTCGTTGCTGGGTTTCTCGTAGTAGGTCGGTTTGAACTGTTGAATGCTGTTTTCCAAAACATCCGACGCTTCGGTAACGATAAACTTCTCATCTGATCCCCCTCTACCAATGGTATTCTGCAGGGCAGACACCTCCTCGGTGGTGATGTCCAGCTGGTTGCTAGAATTATGAAGCGGTTCAATGATGGATGACTTCACGTAAGGATAAGGTTTATCAGTGCTGATGTTCTTTGAGAACAAAGTATCCAATTTTAAAGATGTTGTAGGCTTCGTCTCCGAATTGGGAAATTCATTGACTCCCGAGAAAGCGATAGTTCTTCCCCTAGGAACGGGACTAGAAGGTGCCTGAAGGGTCGTCTCTTCATGATTCGTCCTTTCAGTCGTAATCTGCACTAATTTCTGCTGATTCTTCTCGCTGATTAGTTCTTGTTGTTCGATTGCTTCGGTGACCTTCGTGGAATGACGAGAAGGGTCCTCGTTCTGATTCGATTTCTGACTCAATTCATTCTCACCGGGGCTGACGTCTTTCAGCGTTGAACTTTGGGACTGCTGTTCCACGAGTCTTTGAATCACTGGCTGAGTCACGTTTCCCACAACCTCCACCTCCTCTTTGGGATCTTGGGACTCGTGAGTCACTGCACCACCCTCGGTGTTGGTCGCGTTCTCAAAGGCCCTCGATTGGTTTCCTGAGTCAAGGTTCTTCTCCGTCGACGTTTTGTAATAGGGGCTGTAGTTGACGTACGTGTCGTTGATTAACGAGATAGATCCCTCCTCTTTATTCTCGTCAGCTTCTTTCAAATCCGGAACTTCAGAGTTCTTCGTTAAACTAAGATGCTCAGCCTTTTTTCTCCTTTCTTGAAACTGCTCCGAATGAACTTTCTCGATGTTTGATTCAACCGTTTCCAAATTCAAAGCAGATTCTTTCGAAATTTTACCTTTCATATCATCTGCCAAAGGTGAAGTTTTGTTCGACTGTTTGACATCATCCTCAGACGTCGTTTTATTCTTTTTCTCATCTTCTGACACGGGTTTTGCGGTTACTGTAGTTAAACTGTTTGTCCTTGATAGTCTGACGAAGTCTTCAGTGACGGTCTTCGTGCTCGAACTCTTTCCGGAAGTCTCATAATGGATCTCCCCCAACTTCGATCCTCCAGTCGAATTCGCGGTCGATAACCTGTCCAGTTCATCGGGCGACCTAATTTCCTGCACCTCAGACTCCTCGTCGATCGACATTGGCACTTTCTCTTCGTCTTCTGCTTTGACATCTTTAGTAAGTTCGCCGTGTACTGTTTCGATATTCTTTCGATTCGAATCAATGGCTCCATTTATGTCTTCGGTGGAAACAAATTCTGTTAGAATTGTTTTGTTCTTTTGGGGTATTGTTAGAGATGCATTGATAGGGAATGATTTATCTGAGCTCGTCGGTGGCCCTTTCGTCGTGTCTGCAGCTACGGTGCTGAAGAGCAACAGGAGTACACCTGAAACACAATTGATATTGACCATGGTTTATTAATTAATTGATACTGATTGGGGTAATTGATAATTAAAAGTATGCTTGATCTATATCCAGGACTTTTAAATGTACTAAGTATAGTTCTCATTTTTTTTATACTGTATAAATATATTTTAATTCTAACTAAGAACAACAATTCGCAATAAAAGTTAATTAATACATTAGGACTTTGTAAGTACACTTTTTACTTTAGGTATATAATTATTTACTGTTTAGTCGGCATCTCCGATTTTTTTCAAACTGTACAGCCTTATTTAAGAAGATGAAATATTATTGAAAAAAGTGTCGCAAACAATTCTAAGCACTTTTAATTTTACATTCAAACCAAACCCACACCTAACATAAAACTAACTATTTGAACGGAAATGAAGTGATAGAAAATGAACAGTAAATAGTTGAAATAGGTTTAATTCAATGTTTATTATTAACAAATTTAGATAATAAAAAATAACAAATAGAGAATGAATAAAAAATGGGACTTAATGATCATCTAAGTCACTATCAGTATCTACTTCACTACTTATACTTGATAACTTTTCAATTAGTTAGTTTTAGGTTAGATTTAGATTTAGTCTTAGTATAAAATAAAAAAAATACTTACAATTGTTTGCAACACTTTATAAATGATATTACTTCTTTAAATATTGGTATCGACACTTGTTTCCGCACTTAACAAACTAAATAAAAATAATGAAATTTAATGTAAATTTTAGATTAGGTTTGGATTTAATTTTAATGTGCAATTAAAAGTACTTGTAATTGTTAGCAACACTTTTTCCAATTATATTCTACTTATGGATTGTTATACAATTGAATACCATTAGAGACTTTATATACATATTATGCATATTTGGGGGAATTACTAAAAGTAGAGATTACAGTAATAAAGAAAAAAAAGTTGTTACAAAAATATTTACGTAACAAAAACTGCAAAGAACAAGAGTAAGAGTTTTAAGTACTTGAATTAATTTGTTGCTCTAAACCGCGCTAACCACTATTGTCGTTAGTAAGTTGAAACATAAAAAGATAGTTAATTAGATTTAGACTAATCATTAAAATCAATTTCTATTAATTTCAGCATAGGTAATGTTACCTTTGGAAGTTAAAAGGAAAGGCCAGTGGAACTAGAAAATCATTACATAAAAACAATTAGCGATTGAATGAACGAAATGAGCAAAATGACGTTAAGAAATGCTGCTAATGAAGAAGTTGAAAAACTATATATTATATGGTGTGGTTATCATATCAAAGTGATATAGGATTTCCTGTTAGTGATTTCATTTTACAAGTGAAAGCTCTGAATTTTTACAGTATTTGAATAAATTTCTATAATTGTCTACACAAAGAGACAATTTTTCTCCTGACTATCCAGTAACACTATAAGAAGATATTATTCCTCGGATGGCGGACCACGAAGAGAGCCTCAATTTTAAGTTAATTTTGTATTTCGCATTATTTTTATTTTCTAAATTTTACACTCTTCCTTCAAAAATTATTTCTTCAATATATGAAACTCCGTCATTTAAAAATGACGCACTTAACAATAAGTTAATATCCTTCTATACGTATATTTTGTAAGTTTGAGTTACAATTGACCTGCTATTTAAGGGTTATTCAATAAAAAGATTTAAAACTAGAACGAATACCTATAATATATAACACAGACGAAATACAATTTTATTGTAAATTATTGCTATCAGAAATATTGATAAATAAATAAAAAACGAAAAAGCTTTGAAACCCCACAGATAATTGAAAAAGTATCGTTTTTGGTACCACAGTATCATAATTGGTGTTGCTAGTTGCTAATTACTTTAAGAAATAGGTATAAGTGATAGCAACTAAATATTAAATATTAAAAATACAAAGTGTTTGTCATTTGTATATTTGCAAATAAATAAAAGTATACGCAAAGATTTTTATTTTTTATTTAAATTTTAATTACAAGACAAGAAACAAATAGCTTCGTTAAACAAAACATAAGTTTTATTATAATAGAACTCTCATTACTAACCAAATCATTTTTGTTAACAAAAATTTATTAACAAAATGATATTTACATATTTTACATGTTCGATGCGGCGCGCATAACTTAAGTATCATAATGTAGGCAAAAACTTCCCAAAATTTCATTAAAATATTTCCAATAGAACCGAAGTTACAGAATTTTGATCGCCGAAAGCCGTTTTGTCCCACTGTGCGGCGTTGGCCAATGGTAATATAGGTAGATCTTTAATTAAATGAAAAAGAAGTATTTTTCGGTTTAACTTTGAAATAATGCAATAAGAGATAGAGAAAAAGTATAATACAATAAATGTAGCATACTCGCATAAAACTAAGCATCAGAATTTAATTATAAATATTTGTCTTAAATCTTTATTTTACAAGGTACTCAATGTGTTAAACAAATTTTTTTTTAATATTTGCATAAATTACTTTGCTATTCGAAAGTTTTTCGAATATCCTATACAGTTTCTAATAACGAAATTGCCTAGTATTCGCACCAAGCCCTTTAATCGATTTCCCCGCAAAAAAATGACGGAAAAAGAGATTAACAGAGCATAGATGAAGCTTTTACTGAATCGAAAAACCGGTTGATCAAGAATTTGCTCAGCCAGTTTCTCTATGATGTACATGTATAGTTTTCTGTTCGTTATACGTTGCAACGGGCTCAAGTGCATATGCGACAAGCTGTACGTTCACGTGCACTTTTGAATGTTAAACAGACCTCGGGATTATGCAGAAGATTTTAATATGCATACCTGATTTCCGTGTATGTGGGCAGGTTACGTGAAAATGTGTACGTGTACTATTATGTACGTACTACCTCCTGTCGCGAGTTCGAAACGTTTATTGACATTCTTAAATGATGTTTTAGGCAAATTGATTTGATAAAATATAAAATGAAATTATCTTCAAAAATTTTGATTCGATCGGCTCGCAAGAAGAGTAACGTATAGAAGACTCCAGATAACTTACAGCTTGCTAACTCTTACCGCAGAGACTTAGTACCCTCTGCACGTATCTTCATCAATCCTAATTACGTGCCCTCAGCACACTGCTTTTCACGCGTGTAATTTGTTTAAGCATTTAATTGTTTCGGTAATATTCCATTATGCTTGTCTTCGCCTCTTGCCTCTGTACCGTCACGCTAGCTATCTTTCCAGCGCAGCATTATACGTTAGTTTTGTGGTGATTGGATATTTTTTATGTTTTCGTTTCCCAGAAATTTCCTCACCTAAGTATGTACATACAACTTCAAGTGCGGAAAATTATCGAGAGTCTACTATAAGTTGAAGAAGTTATTTTTTCAGTAATTTGTTTATTATGTACTTTATTGTTTTTTAGTGATTATGCTCTTTTTTTACGTAGTTATGTTAGAGGCCTTTAGCCTTGCCTTTTTAAATTAAAATGTTAGTTAATCCTTTTTCTTAAGGAGTGAAACAGCTCTTCATTTTGAGCTGTGTTATTGTTCTTGTTAAATAGTAGCTAAGCAAATAATAGCATAACTCAAAAATGACACTCTTCCAGATAAAAAGGACCTAATTTCAAAATGTATTTTCCCACGAACTGTCGCGTAGCGATCTCTCTTTCAATAGGCGTTTAGTGGTGGGAGAGGGAAAGTTTCGTCTCCCCGAACGGCTTTAGTTCGGGCCGGGAACCGCTAGGTGGCGGCGAGAGATCGGTGGCAGTGTTCTCGCAAGCGGTCGCCCGGCATGCAGTTCGAATATGTATTGTATTTTTTACGAGAGAGTACGAGCGTTTCGCGCAGCTCGACTGAGCTCAGAAAGTTCCCCCACCAGTAGCGTTACCCCACCATGATTTACTTCCCATTGCATCCGCCATATACACGGTGGACAAAATGTACTAATATAAGAACGGCTTATTATGGGACAGAAGTAGTGAATAATTCACAAACTTCTAATCACCCGATATACCCCCTGTCCAGCATGGCTTACGACAGGCCTGTCCAAGTAGGGGAAATTACTCCTGGAACACATGTTTTTGGTCCCCTTCCAACGCTGCTCCTTCAAGTAAGGTGGGACGGTTCCGACTACCGTCTCTCCGTCTTTCCTATCGTCTTTGGTAGTCGGAACCGTCCCATCTTACTTGTAGGAGCAGCGTTGGAAGGGGACCCAAAACATGTGTTCCAGGAGAGGATTCCCCTACTTGGACAGGCCTGACTTACGACATACAGCCGTACGGCGCTTGCGCGTTACCTTGGTAGCGGAGCGTGGCAGAACCAATCAGAGCCAACATGCACAGACGAAACCAAAATTCGTTCGTCCGATACTAGTACTCTCTCGTGAAAAATACTATAGGAGTTCCGAATTGCGGTATGATAGGTGTCTGGGGCCGAGGGACCACAAAGGTGCCGTTCGGGGCCTTGCAGCCAACCCCAAAGGCGTCATGTGCCAACCCCTCGTCCTCGTGGTGTGGTCCGGGCACCGGCTATTCCGGTGGCAAACGGGGCTCTGGCTATGGCCCTGGTGGGTGTTGTGTGTTGTTAAACCCACTCAGGTCAGTTTGGCAAAGTAAAAGCATCCCAGATCAAAACGCCTTACACGCTGACAAAGAGTCTAGTGTTGGGTCTTCCGCACCCGTACGATGATTGGCTAGCCCATGAGTGGGATTGATTCGACCCGGCGCCACTTGGTTGGGAGGTGGCTGCTGGGGGTAAATTATTATTAGCGCTAAAAGCGCCCTTTAACACCGCCGGTATAAGCAGTAAGCTTGGGAACACCAGAGCGGGTTTTGAATCCCACAAGGCTCATTATTGACAATAACCTGTCTGGGGCAGGGATCGTTTGTTGTCAGCCCCATTGGACAAGTAGATGTCCTCCAAGGAACTTTATTTATTATCTATCAACGCGTTGTACCAAAGTTTGGAGCCAAGTCATAATTTTTATGTTGTGCATATATTCGTCCAAATTCGAGGTGTTCCTAGAATTTATTACTCACTACGGTCATTAGTAGGACCTCTCATACCTACTCCCCGCGTAGGTCACTCGGGGGTGCAATCGGTATCTCCAGATGATTGCTGGGGACGGAATTTCCCAATCTTAGGAAATAATTCCTACCCCACTATTTTTCGACACCGTTTCCTAATTACCCCCTCTTTATCCCAACAACGAATCGGCGCGGCGTTCACGCTTAATTTGCAAACACTCCAGCGTACAACATAAATAAGGAGACACAGCAGCGAACAGGGATTCATTTGAAATAAGTTAAAAATTGAACATAGAATAAAGACGAATTTTCCTGTAATCTAACAGTCTCGAGTCACTCCACCACTAATACAGTTCACTTATCGAAATCGAAATTAATTCGGTGTCCGAAGTGCGAGTTCAGCTATTCGATGCGATAGAAAACGCGTATGCAACACGAACCTCAAAATTGATAGTTTTTGAATTGTGTCACTATTCTTGCAAATTGACGAATATAAATTTAAATGTACAACATATTTCCAAACACAAGTTTAATAAAACAAACATTTATCTGTCTGAAATCAATATACACTTGAGTTATTTTAGAAGCGATGGTGGTTTGGGGTGCAATTAGAGTATCAAGAATAGGAAATTTATCATTTATCAATAGTACTATGGGCTGATATAAATATGTATTGTCAATATATTGCAAGGTAATTTACATTCTTCCATTGAATATCTGGAACTAAGAAATCAATAAATATTTCAGCCAGACAACAATCCCGAGCATACGACCTGAATTCTTAAATAGTAGCTATTATTTAATATGCCATATCAATTATGTATCCCATACCTGACATCGAGTAATTTACAAATTCATTTAAAACAATCTGGTGACGAAATTTCATTAGATATTACAGAATTTCTATTTTTATCAATAAATCAATCATCCCAGAAAATTGCAAGTTGTTATTAATATTATTATATGAGCTACAAAATATTCGTAAGTCTACTTTTTTATGATTTTATGTAACTATGACATCTGTATACAGGTATACATACATATGTACAGTAAGTGTAAAAAGTGTTTGGACACCGTTTAAAACAGAATACCTTATTTAAAATTTGACCAAATAACTTGAGCTTTTTTGAGAAGTTATACAAATTGTTGAAATTGAGAAAAAAATAGTAAAAGTCAATTTTTTAACTTTTTTATCTGAGTTTGCAATGAAAATTTAAAATATGACATTTGTAAATTTAAATGTGTTATGTACAGGGTGTCCGCGCTAAAGTGTGACAGGCGTTTTATTTCGCAGCTATTGATGACACGAAAAATTGTTTACAGTAAAAGCTGGATATATGCAACATCGCTATCCTCTCCAGTTGGGGGGATCTCCCTAAGCCGAACCGAGCCGCTCGGCGAGGAAACCGTGTAATATGATCCGACCGTAATATCGGTGTGACTAATACTAATTGAACGATAAAACTTTTTTATTTTTAACTTTTTCTTAATGAAACTTTTACTAACGCATTTGTGAGATTTTTCTGATTAAAATGACACCAAACACGATATAGTTTGAATTATATTTATTTATTTATTTATTTAGAATATGCTACTGAACTATTGATTACTTAGGTGTTTTATGATGTTAGGAAAAGTTCGTGATTTCCATGAAACCGGACAGTATCTGCCTATTGAAAATTTAAGTAATTTACAAGCTAACAGTAATAACAAAATGAAAATAGAATAAATAACCAATAATAATAAAATAAACAATATAGAATTGACACCTCGGTTACATATGTATAAGGCAGGCCGAACACCAAATATGCATCAAACACGCAACATGCAACATGGAACACGTCGCATGTTGTGTATGAACGTAGAATAGGTATCGCGGCACGGTACAAACGGTTTGTACGAACGTAGAATAGGTATCGCGGCACGGTACAATCGATTTGTACGAACGCAGAATCGACACCAAGACTGAATATATGCAACGTTTAAATGCCCAGAATCGACACCTCGGCTGGATATATGCAACGTTTGAAACCCGAGCTGACACCGCAACCGGTTTTCATTTCCAATCCTCCTTTGCTTTTCGCCAACTTTTAACATCAATTTTAGCAAGTAATTATAATTCAAACTATATGGTGATTGGTATCATTTTAATCCGAAAAATTTCACCAATGCGTTAGTAAAAGTTTCAGTAAAAAAAAGTCAAAAATAAAAAAGTTTTATAGTTGAATTAGTATTAGTCACACCGATACGTTTCGGCTCTCTCCTTTGATCATCGGACCTCTCTCTTTCCACCACTGTCTGTCCTTTTCTACGTTCATGCTTGGCTGCTCGTCGCGTGTAACCCGAGATTAGACACCTCGACTGGATATATGCAACGTCTGGGTTCCAATGTTTGTTGCATATATCCAGCTTTTACTGTATATGGAAATTGCACTGTACAGTGGGGCCTATGTTTTGGCGTAAACGAAAATTTATTTACATTATTAATTTATAAGATATGATGGTCAAGTTTCGTTTCTTAAATGGAACTATATATTTTTTCTTCAGATCATGTGATAGTGCTTTTCAAGACAAATTTTAATTAGTTTTCAAGATATAACGTTTACAAAGGGTATAGCCGGATAAGGGGGTCAAAAGTGCCTTTAGACCAAATTGATCAATGAACATATCAATTAATAGACCGTTCGAAGAAATTCATTTGTGCCAAGCATGAAACCGCTACCCTTACTTGAAGGGTAGTTACAGGGCGAAACGCAATTTACAGTTTAAGCTTTATACCTATCTTTTGTTAACCTACGTGTTTTTGAATTTTTTCTGAATTTGCCATTGCAAAATGGATCTTTAAAAAATTTGGAAAGTTTCAAAATATTTTTTTTTAATAGAAATTATCAAATGATTAGTGTCTTGTTATGATTATTAATCTGTAATTTTTTCAGATTTTTTGAAGTGGGGCAACATAGTTGAAAAAATCAAAAACAGATATTTGTTTATATTATTACCTTAATTTTTCATGTGACCATGTTCATATTTTTACAGTTTTAATAGCTTGTTACAATTATTAATATATAATCTTTTCAGATTTCTTATTCTTTGAGTCTGCCGTTCCTAGCGTAGACCCCCGCTGTGGCACTTACCGCAACAATAGGGCCACTTTTACGACTTGCTACTCAAACCGAGACGTATCTACCGAAAATCGGGAAATTTGTAAACGTTATATCTTGAAAACTAATTAAAATCAGGTGTATAGACGATTCCGAGACGAAACGCTTTTATCACCCCTCTCCTACATTAAGTACGCACATACTTAAATTGATTTTCAAATACATATTTCTCGAAAACGAAACCTCGCACGCGATTTCGTGATTCTTGATTTTCATCTTACTTTGAGTCATAGAATCACCCTGACCTCATTTGTACCATGCATTTTGGAGTACCCTGTATATGAAACCCTCTCCCCTACATCGTCATTCGCCCCAGGGATACCTAAGAGGGAAGGCGGAAACCCGGAACATTACCATTCTTCCTCGGAAAGCCTATTTGATCGCAAGTGTGCCAGAAAAAACAACATAAACAGAATAGCAATATACAGGCCAGGGCCGGCGCGACCTTTTGCGGAACCCGATTGAAAAATTTTGCGGGGCCAGAATACACATTCAAATTCTATACATAAATTTCACAATAAGGAATTATTTATTATAAGTACAAAGGATGTTATATATATTTTTTGTAAGATGAATATTACATAACTTTTCTCGCTTTTTTCGCCGCAAAATCTTTGATTACGTCGTCAAAATTGATTGCATTTGCTACTTCGTTTTTTATTGAAAGAATAGCCGGAGATGTAAATCGTAGTTTTCGTAGACCGCGGGGCCCTTCAAAACGCAAGGCCGGGAACCTGCCTCGCGCCGTCCCTGATATAGGCAGTATATCCATAGCGGATTTACTTCAAAGAATCCATAACCACTCTAGCCAGAATGACCATTCAATGACCTCCAAGATGTGACCTTTTCCAATAGCGTTTATACAAACTAAGTACCCCATAGCACGATCGTTAGAATACCGCAGTACACAACAGAATGATTATAGACCTCTATGCTCATGTTAAGGCAGAAAAGTATACAATTGCTTCATAGCTCGTGAAATACATACTTCGCCTTAGTAAACAGCAGGACGGTGTAATCAAATGCCAAACGACAGCGTCGTACCATGAGAAGACGCCAAGATGAGTCATCAGGAATAATGATAATTACTTGCAGGAAGGCGAAGTGTTCAAAGTGGCTAGAAAGCGTAGTTACTATGATAGTTAATACCATTCGAGACTTCCGAGTGTAAGGTGTGTCCAATAGAAAACTTTTCTCGGAATTTCGCAAGCACTGTAACTAATTTCATCAGGGATTGAAGGATGCACTGATATTCATTGTTAGTGATACTCAAGGAGGATCTAAGGGAACCTGCAACCCTGGATCCTATTTTCAGGGAGACTCTGTTCTATGATTTCCATTGACTATGCCCAAAACATATATGCCCAAAAATTACAAACTTTGGATTCCAGTATAATTTTACCAATTTTGCACCCAATGGTTATTTAAAAAATAAACCCTCTCCTTTTAAATTTTTTGAAGCATTACTGTAGGAAATAAAATACGTATTCCAGAATATTTTGGATTCCACTACGGATGGCAGGAGAGTCACAGGGGGTCCGCGCGACGCGTCCGATCACAAAAAATCGACGATCAGTTGACGACAACGACGTGATGTATGGGGAATAAACGTGCCCTGCGACGAATCTGTAACGAATCCGTTTTATTCTTAGTTTACGTAGTTTTACCGTTTATAATTAGTTTAGGCGCGTAGAGTTAATAAAACCTATATTACATTATTAAAATATGTATCTTTTCGATGTTTGTTCTTTAATATATTTATTTGTAGATCGTTATATTTCTTTATAATTAACTGTTATTTAACTTTTTAATTACAGCCAGGGGACACCTCTTGGACCCTAATTTTAGTACAATCTTGAATATCGATGCATTCTTTGACCTCTGATGAAGTTCACTGTAATGCTTGTAAAATGTTGGGAATATTTTTTTTTTTTGGACACGGTTTACATTAGGAAGCCTCAAACAATATTAATTATAATTACGGTTAGTTTTATTGTGATATAATTTTGCCAAACTATACTGATCTTTTCGTACAAAACTCGACATTAGTAAGATTTCAGAATCCTAAAATTCCAAAACTCCAAAATTTGAAAATTTCAAACTTCCAAATTCCAAAATTCTAAATCCTACAATTTGAATATTTCAGATTTACAAAATTCCAGAGTTCTAAAATGGAAGAATTTTAGAATCCCAACATTGCTATGGTACTTTGACATTTATAGCTACGCTACAAATTCTTACGAGCCACAATTGCACTTTAGTATAGTTGCCGTTCGATAATTATGTATCTGCTTTTGAAGCTCCAGAGACGGGTTTTTCTAAAGAACAAGGAATTCTTGGTGAATTCTTCATAGTTCGTTTATTTTTCTGATACAGTTATACATTTATTGGCTTTTGAGCCTGCTAGGATATACCTAAAATATAGCTCAGTGAATGTTTCGGACCTTTTGTGAGGTAATACGTGTCACATGTGTGCATATCTTTTTAGTTTATTTGACTATATACAACTATGTTTGATTTGCAAATATTGACAATAAATAACACAGCAACGTACAGGATAATCTTTATTTAGGCAATAAAAAAAAAGAATAAAATCCAAATGAAAAATACTCGGGTCGAAAGGACTATACAACAGAATAGAATACACATACAGAGTAGAGTGTCGACGAATACGAGGCGTTCTTAATATGAAATTGTATGGTAGTGAATTATCGATTAATTTTATTTATTAAAGATATACTCTTTGGAGATTCTATATAATTGAAAAATTACACTACTTTGTCTGTTTATTATACCAATCAATTGTGAGAGGTATTAATCAATCATTCGTTCCCGACGTTTTGGCCTTTAATGGTAGCCCTCATCAAGAATATACTTTAACACATCTGTTTTAAAAAATTCATAAAGTGTATCGGACTATTCACATACACTGTATGATCAACGTTAAAAAAATTATTTGATGTGCACGGTGTTTTATATGTATCTATAATCAGAAATTATTATATTGTGTGTTGAGTCATAGGTGGGCGTTATTTTATGACTGATTGTGAGTATGATGGTGGGTATGACAGGTATTTAAACGGGAGACTAATTAGGTTTATTATTGTGTTTAAAATTTGAAATTTAAAAACGATTTGTATGAAGTGACTGTAGTATGTTAGAATCGTTTATTATTAGACATATTTGATTCCCGCTTTAAACTATTAGTATAGCATCATATACATACATATTCATATAGTAGTTCATATTTATTTTGTACTTTATTAAATTTTTTGTTCTAGTTGTAACATCTCTACGTTGTGTATATTCATTTATGGCCAACATATTTGCTAAAGTGCTTTTATTAGTATGACAATTTACTAGTCAAAAAGGAATGACATTTTTTGTTACAATAAAAAAATGCGATAATCAATCTTCACCCTGAAATAATACTGAAGTGGTTCAGGAAAGATTGTGTAGTGAGATGGAGTTTTAATGGGTAGTCCAGCCAGATCGTACTTCCTGATTGGAAGTTTCACACTCCCAGGCGACGGAGGGCCACCTAGGGTGCGTAAATGCATTTCCTCATCTCATCACCCCAACTGCCAAAAAAAAGAGGGTGATCGCAATTGGAGAGACATTTACAACATCTATAGTGAATGACACAATTATTTAAACTATTCGTAGCCCTTTAACTAATAGCTGACAATGAACTTAATACTTGAGCGACTTAATCCTTATTTGGCCGACCATGAAGAGAGTCGCAGCTTTAATTTAATTTTCGTTCCATATTGTTTTCATTCCCGAAATTTAACACTGATCTTTTAAAAATTATCTTCCAATACATGAAACCCTTTTGTTTGAGCTTCGATTGACCGAAACTCCGCCGTTCAAGGGTTAATATCAATATGTCTTGAGTTACTACTATCTGGTTTCAATTTCATATCCCATTCTGTGTGACTTAATGTCATAAACCTGGACAAAGTGCATGGCTTTGACGTAGCTTCTGAAGCAGGCATCGAGTCCAAAATTATTTTAACCTAACATTGGACATAAAATTGTTTGACCCCGAAATTTTTTGTAAACTAGTATCAAGAGCCTTTTAATGTTTGGTTCAGACCAAGATATGGACATTTTTGAACTATTGTATTGAAAACTAAACGATTTATAGGGAGTTCCATATTGGAAACGGTCGCGGTTAGACGTGTCAGGTGCTAGTGAAGTAATAAATGGTGCAGATTAAAAAGCAAAGGACTGGGCGAGGATAGATTAGTGTCGTAGAAGGTGTGAAAGCCCGACGAAGACGGGAAAAGACGGGAGAAGGGAAGGGAAGAGTGGAAGGGGATAAAAAAGAGGATAGAAAAGGTTAACGGGTGTGAGGTTAGGAGAAAGACAACAAAGAAAGAACGGAGAGCGGGAAGAAGCCGTGGAAACGAGCGACATCTGGGGGGGGGGGAGAAGAGAACAGAAAAGGAGGGTCGGCCGGTAAGGAAGAGCTAGGAGCAAGTACACAGGAGCGGGAAGAAAAGAATGGGAGACTCGGCGAAAGAGAAAAAAGAAACGGAAATGAGAGAGAAGGCCGGAAAGGCCGAAAAAGGAGGAAGAAGAGGCAGGCCTTCGACTGTGGAGGTACTGAGAAGGGGGAGAAGTCAGTCTATAGGAAACATGGCAAACTTAGAAGAAATGTGGAAAAGAAAAAGAGATGTAGAAAGTGGAGAGGGGAGAAAGGAGGGAAAATGAGGGAGAGAAGAGTTGCACTTGCAAGCGAATGGATGTTTAGCAAGAGTAGCTTGACCGAGAGATCTCCCGAGAAGAAGAAGGAAAGAAAGGAAGCGAAAGGAGAAGCAGGAGAAATATTAGAGTCAATAAAAGAAATGGGCAAAGATCTGGGAGGGAAGATGGAGGCAATGGATGCAAGCATGAGGTCGATGGGGAAGAAACTAAGAGGAGAGAAATGAGGAAAAGAGAAGACAAGTGGAAGGAACAAAGAAGAGAAATGGAAAGGAAAATGGAAAAGACGAGGAAGAAGATAGAAGAACTAGAAAAGAAAGGAATAGGAAACGCGGCATGGGACGAGATTGATGAGAGAGTGCAGAAGACAATGCAAGAAGCAACAGAAAAAAGAAAGGAGGAGGAGGGAGGCGGTTATTTAGGAGAAAGAGTAAAGGAATTAGAAAAGAAATGGGAGAGGAAAGAGAGAGAAGAGAGAAAAAAGAATGTGATAGTCAGAGGTATTAAAACCACAAGGGAGGGGATGAAAGAAAAGGCGGAAGAAATACTAAAAATAATAGGAGTAGAAGAAGCCATAGAGGAGGTAAGCGCGGTAGGGCCCATGGAGGGGGGAAAGGAGATCAACATGGTACAGATAAAAATTAAAACGGGAGAACTGAAAAGAAGAATTATGGAGGGGAAAAAGGCCCTAAGAGGAAGGGAGGAGAGAATCGAGGGGGACCTAACATGGGCGGAGAGGAGGACCCAATGGATACTAAGAAGAATTGCTAGGGAGGAAAGAGAGACAGGAAAATACGTGTGGGTGGATCATAGGAAAATAAGAATAGAGGGGAAGTGGTGGAAATAGGATCAAGTAAGCGGAAGGCTGACAGATGGAGAAGGTAGGAAACGGTGGGACACGCAAGAAGGATTGCGCAATAAGGGGGAAGAAGTACAAGGGACATAGAAGAGGAAGGGGGAAAGTCGGAGGGGAGAAAAGGAAAACAAAAAGCGAGAAGGAGGCGGGCAGGGGAATGGAAGAGTGGAGGGAAAGAAGAGATGAAAACGGATGGAAAAAAAGAAGAGGAGGGGTGGTCAATAGGTTTCTGGAACTGCGCCGGGGTCAGAAATAAAGATGCCGACTTTTGAGAGACAATAAAGAAATGGGACGTGGTTGTACTAATGGAGACATGGCTGGAGAAGAAGGGATGGGAGAAGGTGAAAAAAGGACTACCAAAAGGATACAGGTGGGAGGCACAGCCAGCAAGGAGAAGGAACAAAAAAGGAAGAGCAATGGGAGGGATGATGATGGGGGTGAAGGAAGAAATGGGGACAGAAGGAAGGATCCTGGGAGAGGAGAACGAAGATGGCATAATGGTGGCAGAAGTCAAGGTTGGGGAAATGGAGATATGGACGCAAAGGTCAAAAACCTGAGAACATGGTTGGAAGAAATTGGAGGAGAGACAACGACGCTAATAGGGGGAGACTTCAATGCGAGGACAGGGGAGGAAGGAGGAGGTGGCGCAGGGGCGGAGGAGGAGGAAGGGGGGAGAAGAAAATCTAAGGACAAGAAAATAAATACGGAGGGAAAAATGCTGTTAGAGAACCTAGGAAAGACGGGCTGGACAATTATGAACGGGAGCGTGGAAGGGGACGAAGAAGGAGAATTTACATACACAAGGGCCAGAGGGGACACGGTAATAGACTACGTCAAAGCGGAAGAGGAAGGGAGGGAGAGGATTGAGAGATTGGAAGTAGGGGCCCGGATAGATTCAGACCACCATCCCCTAATAGTAAAGCTAAAGAGAGGAGGAAAAGAAAGGAAAAAAAAAGAAACGAAAAGGAAAGTTACCCCAAAAGACGACTGGACGGAGCAAGGGAGGACAAAATTTAGAGAGGAATTAACATGGAGGAAGTCAAAAGAAGGAAGACTAGATGAGGACATGGACCTCATGCTAGAGGAATTTAGATATGGAATGGAGAGAGGCAGTAGAAAGCGCAGCAAAGGCAAGCCGAAAAGATGCTGGGACGGGGAGTGCATGGAGAAGAAAAGAGAAACGAGGAAGGTACTAAGGGATTGGAGAAGAGGGAGGGAGGAGGGAGAATCATACAAAAAGGCAAAGAAGGAGTACAGTAAGTTATGCGAAGCTAAAAAGAAAGAAGAAAATGATAAGTTCATAAAAGAGGTGGAGGGAGCAAGAACGGAGAAAGATGTATGGAAAATAATAAACAGGGAGAGGAAGAGGAGAGGGCAGACGCAAAAGAGCATAAAGGAGGGGGAATGGAAAAACCATTTCATGAATCTACTGGGGGGTACGGAGGAAAAGGTAGTTCTGGGAGGAAATAGAAAGGCGGAGATGGACGGGGAAGAAGAAATCAGCAGGGAAGAGATAAGAAAGGTGGTGGCGAAACTAAAAGACGGAAAAGCGCCAGGATGGGATGAAATCCCAAACGAAGTTTGGAAATACGGAGGGGAGGAAGTAGCGGAATGGGCTAGGGAGATTTGCAATAGGATTTGGAAGGGGGAAGGCTGGCCGGAAGGATGGAAAGAGGGGATAATAGCCCCGATTAAAAAGAAGAGAAACGGGAACCAGACTGGCGACTACAGGGGGGTGACCCTGATGCCAACAGCGTATAAGATATACGCGGCAGTTTTAACGGAGAGACTAACGGAGGAAGTGGAACGCAAAGGGCTGCTACCCCCAAATCAGACAGGCTTCAGAAAAGGCATGGGCACCATGGACAACATATATGTACTGAACTACATGGTGAACAGGCAAATAAAGAAGGCAAAGGGGAAGGTGGTCGCCTGTTTTACTGACCTGAAAGCAGCCTCTGACTCGGTAGACAAAGGTGTGTTGATGGAAGCGCTAAGAGAAAGAGGAGTACGAAAAGGGTTGAGAGAAAGGATAAAGGAGCTTCTGAGGGAAATTAAGAGCAAGGTGAGGACAAAAGAAGGGCTGACGGAACCGTTCTGGACAGCGAGAGGACTGAGACAGGGGTGCCCACTGAGCCCGCTACTGTACAATTTACTAACGGCGGACATGGAGGAGGAGATACGAAAAGGAGGGGTAGGAGGAATTAAACTTGGAGCACGGAAAATATACACCCTAGCGTATGCAGATGACGTGGTGCTACTGGCGGAAAAAGAAGAGGACATGGCGGTGATGAAAAGGTGGCTAGAAGGGTATCTGGACAAGAGGAAGCTGGAGCTGAACCGGGAAAAATCAAAGGTGATGAGATTTAGAAAAGGTGGAAGGAGGTGGAAGAAGAGGGATTGGCTGTGGAAGGGAAAGAAAATGGAGGAGGTGAAAGTATTCAAATACCTAGGGTACACCATAAGGGGGAATGGAGGGAGTGAGATGCACATAATGGACGGGGCGGGAAAGGCAGGAATCGCGATGAGACAAATATGGGGGATCGGGAAAAGAAGATTTGGAAAGAATTGGAAGAGGAGGATATGGCTGTGGGACAGGCTGGTCTGGGCGGTAATAGCATATGGGGCAGAAGTGTGAGGCTGGAGGGAATGGAGAGAAATAGAAGGGCTGCAGGAGAGATACCTGAGGTGGACGATAGGAGTGGATTGGTGCACCCCGGGATACATGATGAGGGAGGAGTTACAAAGGTCGAGGATTAAAGCGGAAAAGTTGGCCTGGGGATACGAAAGGAAACTGAGGAAGGGGTGAGGAGGGGAGTTAGCAAGGGAATGTTGGGAGAAAATGATTAAAGGAGAACAAAGAGGCGCGGAAAGAAACAAATGGGAGGAAGAAAGGGAAAAATTCTTCGCCGAAAGAGGCATAGGACTTGAAGCAAGGGAAAGAAAAAGAAGGGAGGGTGAAATGGGTTATGAGGAAATGGAAGAGGCAGACATACAGCAGCAGGAAAAGAAGAGATGGGAAAAGATAAAGACATCAAGTTTCAATAAGTGGTATAAGATGATTAAGAAGCCAGGAGTGCCGAAATTCCTAGGAAAAGGTTGGAAGGAAGTGAGATGGAGACGAATCGCCAGATTCAGGCTGGTGAACGAAATAAAAGAAGCCAGATGGGAGAGGGAGGAGAAAAGGAATTGCAGAATATGTGGATGGGAAGAGGAGATGGGAGCACGTATGGGAAAGGTGCAGCTCAAGAGCAGAACGAAAAGAAGGATGGCAGAAAAAAGTACAGGAGCTGCTGGGAGAAGAAGGCGCAGGGGAAGAATGGATGAAAAAAGTGGAAGAACAAAGGAGAGGAAGAGAGAAAGAAAACTAAGGAGAGGTAGAGAAGAAGAGGAACGGACATGGGAGGAGAGGGAGGCGCGAAAAGAGCAAGAAGAGGCCCCAGTAAAAGGGAGAGGGAAAGAGGTACGGCAACAGGAGCGGCGGTGAGAGGAAGGGGGAAAAAATGAAAAATGGCGATAAGAAAGCTACTGACAAAACCGGCAGAAGAGGTTAGAAAGAAAGGGGGCCAATAGAGTGCGCAACAGGTGGGGGCGCCACGGGAAAGCGAAAATAGGTTGGCAACACTGACGGACAAAGCACGTGGTGAAGGAAACAAGGGAGCGCATAACGAGCACAAAGAACAAAGGACATAGGCAGCAAGTAAGAACGGGAGAATATAGAAGCTGAGTGTAAGCAAAAGAATCAAAAGGAAAGTAAAAGGGAAAGGGAAAGGGAAAATAAGAAGAGAAAAGGGAAAATGGAAAGTACATGGAGGGAAGAAGTGATGAAGGAAATAAGAAAGATAAGTGAGAGTGTAAACGAGATGAAGGAGATAATAAAGATAGGAATGGCAGAAAAGAACAAGAGGGCACAAGAAAAAGAAGGGGCACAGGGGGAAGAAAGGGAATCAAGAAAAAGGGGAAATGATGAAATGGGGGAGAGAAAAGGAGGAAACAGAAAGGAGGAAGAAACAGAGATGATAGAAAAAGACAGCAGGGAAGAAGCAATCCAAACAAAAAAGGCAAAGAGGACAGAACATGAGGAGGAGGAGAAGAACAAAATAGAAGAGCAAGAGACAAAAATGGAAACGGAAGAACAAAAGCAGGAGACGGTAGAAGAGGGAAAGAACGGAGAAGAAAAAGAAGAATGGAGGGAGGAATGGGAAAAAAGAATGGAGGAAGAGAGAAGAGAGAGAAGGAAAAGGAGTATAGTATGGAAAGGGGTTGAAGGAGCAGACAAGGAAGAGAGAAGCAGGAGGATAAATATAATAATCCAGATAGAGTTAGGGAAGAAGGTAGAGTTGAGAAGATTAATGGAGGTAGCAGGAGAAGGAGGTAGGAGGGTTATACTAACCGAACTGGAGACGGAAGAGGATAGAAGAAGAATACTGTGGAGGAAAGCAGAAATTTGGGAGAAATGGAGAGCAAACGTAGAAGAGGATTTATCAAGAGAGGAGAGAAAAATAAGGTGGCTGATAAAGGAAAGGGCGAGAGAAGAGAGAAAAAAAGGGAAGAGAGTTGAATTCACAAGCAGGAAGCTTTGGGTGGATGGGAAGGAGTGGAAATGGGAAGACAAGGAAGGAAAATGGAAAATAAAGTCAGAAAAATAAAGCGAGCAAGGGCAAGAAGACAAGAGAGGAGAGAGAAAGACCAGTGCCAAGCTCAGGAGGGAAGAATGAGAAGTGAATCAAGTACAAAAACATTTAAGTTTAACAATTTTAAATGAATAATAAGGAAGGTCAAGTTTAGTTTATTAGATGGCTACGTTTATTGATAAGGCAAAGAATTATAGGAGGATATAAGGCTGAAAACAAAGCAATAGCTAAATGTAGAGCAAATTTAAGAAAAATTCCATTATCTTTATTTATTATTTTTATTTTTATTTATATTTTTATTATGTATTTAATTTTTATTATTAGTCCTATAATTGTAAGTTGATACAAGGGCAATTTTTGAGTTAGACGCTGATTGCGAATTTGTTTTGGTTTTGGATTAGGATGTTTAAGGTTAAGAGCAACAGTCAGTATATTTTGTTTTTTATATTGTTTATGGCAGTTGATTTTGTTTTAGCAATAAGTATTCTGGTTTATTTTATTTTATTTTATATTATTATTTTGTATTATGCATGAAGCAAGAAAATCGTTATAAACAAGGTTGGGGAAGCAAAAAAGCGCCTTGCAATCCCGAGAGGGAAGCCAATAAACTTTCATTCATTCATTCAACTAAACGACTTATAATGAAATAATTTTTATCATCCGGAAGAGCGGAAAATTTGATACAAGATACACGTAAAATGGCATTTTTTCAAAAAAGTGAACTTAATACACTTTAGTTTTGGAATCCAGATATGTAGATTTAGTAGACGCTTTCAGTTCAATGTTTAAATATTCATTTTGCGACATTTTGTATGCACAAATTCAGAAGTTATCTCATAAAATGTCAACATTTTTATTCAATACATTACCATTTATTGAAAATGCATATTGTATTGTATAAAAAGCTGTTTCTTTTATATTTATTGAACAAGTAAGAAGTCTTATTATTATACAGTACCTAACATAATAGGCATCGCAGAGAAAATGGAGATTTTTCCAATGGAGTATGAAGAGGTCTTATCAAAATTCTAATCTTAAAGATATTCATATTAAGATTAATTTAGGAAAAGTTAATATAATAGGTTTCGAAACATTTCAAACTTCAAATTTTTCGTCTAGAGCGCTATTTTGCCTAGAGAAGTGTATCATGCTCGGTACTGTACATATATGTATATTCAGTTTTGCGATGAGTTGTACACATTAAAATTCATTCATATGACTCAATGAATTTTTCAATAAATCAGAAGCAGTCTTGAAGCGGGTATTAAATCAAGTTACTCATAGCATATCAAGGAAAGAATTTCACTTTCTAATTCCTTGATCGATTCAATTCTCGTTTTGCATTCTTCGTGAAGTCATTAGTTCGGAACGGATCATCCGGTAATAATGTGAATTCGGTTGGAAAATTTACTTTAAAGGAAACTTTCGATTTCGGTGCTACAATTTGTTATAATGATCGACGACGAAATGAATAATTCAAAGAAACAACTTCTTCATCATTTTATTGTTAACGAATAGCAAAGAAAAATGAATCTGATAGATTTTTGTGTTTCTGCTTATTTTTTAATTATAAAATTTATAATAGATAATGAAAACGTCAAATAAATGATAGTAAAATAGAAATTTTCTAATCCTTTTTCAAATTCAATATGATTATAATAAATTTTCTACATTAAATTGATTAGATTTAAATTTGAATTTAAGTTTTAAATAGATTGAAAACGTATTGAATTTATTAAGATTAATAAAATTGAATTGAATATAATATATAAACTATAAAATTAAAAATCTAAATTTAATAAATAAATGCTTAATGAAATTACTGAAATTCTATCGTAAACTTAAAATCGTCAAAAAATTAATTACCTATTCCCATGACACCTATAAATAAAATAAATGCATAAAATTGACTGGTTTATTATAAACGAATTAACTAATGAAATTTATTAGTTTTTACGGTATTTCGTTAATAGGATTTCGTTACAGGATTCGCAGAAAATTCAATTTCGACTTTTCCTGGATACGACATTCTGAAACCGCAAACATAAAAAGAAACGAAACGTAAGGGAAAAATATGGTAGAAATTAGCAGAAGCAGAAAGAGAATTGGAAGTATCGATCGGCACAGCATTCGTTCGGAGAAACGGTACATTTATATTGTCAAGGCAAGTGTTACAGTTAAGTTGCAGTCTGACACGGTGCGGTAATCCTAACAGTATTTTGTACCTGCACAGTTCAAGCGATCCGGTCGCCTCGATTGCTAACCTTTTGCATCACTGTTCCGCGATGCAACAGGATGCAACATCTATTTCGATGCACGTTCCGATACAAATGTGCATCAGAAATACTTAAAGCTATTGCTCGAATATTTTTCCAGGTAACCCGGACTCAATATACAAGCATACTAAATAGAGCAATGGCATAATCATAATTGTCCGATAAAAGGGTTAACAGAATTTTGTTATACGTTATTAGAATTGTGATGATATCAAGTCTAATTTTCTTTGCATTAGTTTATTCTTTACAGCGTTTCCTGATATTTTCGAAAATATTTTAAAGTTTTTAAATTTCTAATAGGCGAGTTAACTATCCCCCACCCTAATTTTTAATTTTAATGTTATCTATTTACTGATGATATCGCTATACTAGCTGTACACAACCACATTACTACAAGAACATATTACAAAAACAGAAAAATGGCTTACGGAGAAAAAAATAAAAGCAAATTCCAACAAATGTAACCGCATCACATTCACACTCTGCAAGGAAAAATCACCGGATATCAAACTAAATAACATGGTTATCCCTCAAACAAAACGAGTAAAATATTTAGGTTTCCACTTGGACTCAAGACTTACATGGAAGCATCACATCAAAGCAATAACAGACAACATACGAATTAAAAGACGACAAATGCATTGGTTAACTAGCTAGAAATCCAAACTCAGCATAGAAAAAAAACTAAAAATTTATAAAACAATCATAAAACCAATATGGACCTATGGAATACCATTATGGGGAACTGCTGCAATGAGCCATATAACAAAACTAGAGTTGTATTAGTTACGTCTGTATAGGAAAAATTCCATGTATTGTACGAAAGTTTTTAATTAATATCTCGGAAACTAATAGAAAGCCGAAGATACCACTTTATATTTGGGGTCCCCTCCCCCCTCCCCCTCAAAATTTCATCTTGATCGGCGACCGGTCGAATTCGGAACTTCATCCCAAACTACTTCGACAGTACACAAAATACATATCACATTTATAACAACTTTATACTACCACATCACTTCTACTTGCCATAGTTGCAACGTTTATGTATTGTTTATACATAATTAATACAAAATAGTGTATATTACTATAATTTCGAGCACAGGACTCTGTTTTTGAAAATAGGACTCCCGATTGTCACGTGAGTGGTGTTGCCACGTTGTTCAGCATGGCTAGTACTAGAGTCGGCTGTGATTTATAGAAAAAATAGTAATTTCGTATTTCAAGCTGGTCATTTTTATTTAGGAAATACAGAACACTCATAGACCAATCACTAGGAAATGTCTGAAATCATTAACATGTAATACAGTAAATACTGTATTCAATTACATAAAAATGTAATATGTTGATAGTATCGCGAAATTTTTCGATACAATTTTGAACAACTTCATATATACCTTGAAAATGTAGAGATGATTTGTAGAGGAAGTTGACAATAAAAATTCCTATTTTACCGGTCCCATTACTTTCCTGACAGACTTCGTATGTTCACGTGAAAGCTCTGAGAAAATTTAAGCTTGAGACGATGTACTTTTTATTGTAGACACACGTTCATGCTACGAAGGAAGCATGAAATCGGAAAAATCCGCGAGTCAACGAAATCAGATTATCTCTGACGGATAATTTTAGTTGAAATGTTTCAGTATCTGAAAATAATTGCTTTCATACCGTATATTCTAGATTTTTACCATATCATGAATGATTGCAGAGGTGAATTAATAATCTGCAGTATTAACATTGTAACTACGCAATTATTTAGTTATATACATACTTTTAACTCGTACAGTTAACCCTTGGGCTCAATATGAAAATTCAATATATTATATAATAAGTTTTTAATACATAATATACAGGGTGATCCTCTCGCTAGGGGACACAAAGGAACACTGACGACAATGGACCCCTTGACCACACCATAAAGAGGTCCGTATTGTCACGTGGCAGCGGGGACCTATCCGGGCCGAGACGACTCTGTGTGTCTTCATGGTGCGGTCAAGGGATTCATTGTCGCCAGTTCCATTGTGTCCCCTAGCGAGAGGATCACCCTGTATATTAAAGATATACGATATTATATGTACTATTATATAATGATGATTATTATTATTAATATTATTTATTACGATTATTATATTATTATATACAGTGCCGGATTAAGAGGCGATTTAAGGGGAGCTACAGCTTCGAGCCCCAATTTCCAAAGCATTCCATACTAAGCCTTCTATTTCTATTATATCAAAAACTATTGAATGAAATTTTGTTTACAGTTGCCCTTTTTATTTACGACTGAATGCTATTTAAATTTATTAAGAATAAATTTCAATTTTTGAACTAATTCATCAACGGAGGGGGCTCTCGAAGGTTTGATAGCCCTGGGCTCCAAAAATTTCAATCCAGTCCTGATTACATATTATTAATATATTTTATGTTTTTATCTATATTAAAGATACTTAAATATTTATTGATTAAAATATTATTTGACTCTGTTTTTATTGATATAAATATATAATAAAAATTGAAACAATGCACAGGGGTTGATATTAAATTATAGTAAGAATTATAACAAATGTAACTTCCTGCATTCAATTGATATTTTGCAATTTTTATTAGTATTAATTACAATATCTGTTAATTGAAGTTTTAGTCGAACAACAATGGTAACTTTTTTTTTAAATCACTTTATATGATAAAATGTGTACTATGTCTAGTTTGCAGTAATTTATTTCACAGAATTAAAACAAGCTTAATAATTTGTACTGTAACGTAGTGTCACGTGTGCGTCCCCGTTGCAATCGCTGCGCTTCTCTTACCTCCCGCTCCAATATTAAAAACCACCCATAACCCTTCCCTCACCAACCCCTTTCCCACCCGCTGGTAACGGGCCGATGGAGGCGACAAAGAAGACCCCAACAAGCTGCCAAAGGAGCTTCAAGGCCGGCGACAGCACCATCACCCCTGTCCAGAAAGGGAGCAACCCGGAAAACCAACCGAAGTCCACCAGCCCAATAAAGACCGCAAAAACGACTTATGGAGCCCTCTGTTGTCGAGCCCGAAGAACCCAGCCCGCAGCCATCGTCACCTAACCTCCATCCGCCCCATCGACCCCGATTACCGGCAGATCGATAATCGATCACTCCTAGTCCCGGAAGAGGTCCCAATTTCACCCCATCCCCTCCCCAAATATATCCCGCGTCAGCTTACTACAGCGAAGACGGTTGTGTTAGTTACGTCTGTATAGGAAAAATTCTATGTATTGTACGAAAGTTTTTAATTAATATCTTGGAAACTAATAGGAAGCCGAAGATACCACTTTATATTTGGGGTCCCCTCCCCCCTCCCCCTCAAAATTTCATCTTGATCGTTGACCGGTCGTATTCGAAACTTCATCCAAAAAAAGGTCTATTACTATATATCAGCTAGGAAAATTTCGCTCATATTATAATAAAAATAACCGGTAAATACACTTGCCCTGTTTGCGAATTTACCCCACTCCAACTTATATGAAAACAACAGTAGCAATATTGTAGGATGGAGGCGGTAAAATTATGGCGTTTCGTCTCGGAAACCATCCACTAGAACTTGTCAGTGGGGCTGACGTGAACGGTTCCTGCCCGAGACCCCTGGATACTATACAGGGTCTATCATTTATCTCGGACCTCGTGCGCGATACTCTGGTCCGAGATTCGATTCGGAATACGAGTATGTTTGTTTCTCTGCCGATCGCGCCCGAGTTTTGCGGAGCCGAGCCGACTCGAAGTTCTACTGCTTGTCGTGCATACTCGTATCCCAAATCGAATCTCGGACCAGAGTTCGGTCGATTACCAACTTAACTCTAGGGATTTTTACATCGCTCCCCACAGCTCTCTACATGACATTATACTTTCAGCAATGATTTGCAGAGGGCGCATCTATTGAATTTTAGCACCTGTTGCCAAATTCATGAGTTCGCGCGCGCACGGGTTCCAAGGTAAATGATAGACCCTGTATTCTCAGATGTTATATATATGTATATCGACCAGGCCCGTAATGGAGCGCTTGCGAGAAAGGATTGTGGGCGATCTTTTAAAGGGGAACACAAGCAAAAACGTGTATTACTTTTGAATTAAACTTTATTCTCACTCTCTGCTTCACGTGCGCTTTGTTCTCTCTAACTGCTTCTCAAAAGACTAACGACTAAATTTTGCCACAGCCGACTCTAGTACTAGTCGTGCTGAAGTAAAAATGGCAACACCGCGGGAGTCCGGTCTGAATATATCAACACCTATCCTGCTCTATCTGTTTCCCGGACTCCCAGACTCTCAGCCAATCAACATCGTCAGACTCCCGACTACTCTCTGGACTTCACATAACCTCTTTGGTTTCGTTCCAATAATTTCGCTTGTTTCAAGGTTTTTATTAACTTATATACACGTTCATTAATTCTTAAATGTTTCAATTTGATCCAAAGATGGTTTCATTTTGCTTCATACCTAAATTTTCTTGAAACCACTGTAAATATTTCAAATATCATGCTTCACAACACCAAACTACTTTGAGAGTACACAAAATATATATCACATTTATAACAATTTTATACTACCACATCACTTCTATTTGCCATAGTTGCAACGTTTATATATTGTTTATACATAATTAACACAAAATAGTGTATATTACTACAGCTTTTAATTAAAAAAGACGTTAATTCAGCATGGCTAGTACTAGAGTCGGCTGTGAATTTGCACGTGTCTAGGAACTTTTCTTTTTTGTAGATGGCGCTTCGTATGCTCGCGTCGTCACAGGATGGATTATACTCGCGATATCTTGCGGCCATCACGGGAAAAAGGCCCAAGGGCACATGGGGCGCCATACTTCGCTTATAACCCCCACAATATCTTTGGCGTCTTATAAAAATTTGAATAATTTGAATATAACATATCCAATGAACGAGTAATGTGCCTTCTTTAATTAATAAATCAATTCTAAGTTTATTGGGTATTTCATAATATTCCTTGATGTCGCGAAGAAAATGCCAGGAAAAAGAAACCAACATTTATAAATCGAGTTAGATGTGAATCGTCAGTCACCTCGACCTTCGTGCTATTTCACGGATGCGCATTATACATTTATTAGCCAGTGAATTATGCAAATCGATCGATACATGCAGGTTTATAATGTATTCTTACCTGTGCATACTCTTAACCCGAAAGCCACTCTTCTCCTTCGAGTCATCTCACTGTTCGTTCGTTAGATCTCCTCGCAGAATCTGCAATGAAAATTACATTCCATTTACACTTCCTTGCAAAAATCTCCTTTATTTACGTTCTTATTCATTTAAACAATTAGTATTCCACTGACTCATGAGAGACCATAGGAGATGTTAAAGTCATTTTAACACTCGTATCTTCGGTAATATGTAAATATTATTACGTTACTTTTCTAAATTGTATGTTTGTCCATTAGCAGTTGCAAATTAACATATAAGAGCCTTGAACTTGAAAAAGTTTTAAACTGCGGCAGGTAGTAACTTAAATGTCGACGGCATTGGCATAACTAGGATTTATTTGGGGAAGGGGCCTCTAGCTTTATTTACAATGTAAAGTATTGCGAATTTAAGAATTTTAGTATCTTACAATTAGAATTTCGAAATCTTAAGGAGCTAGTCAAAGTTTTGAAGGCGCGATTTCAGATTTAAGGAATGTTATAGCCCCTTCCTAGTTACGCCAATGATTGACAACAAGTTAACAATTTTTGCCAAGTTTATGTATTAGAAAACCAAAAAAATATCAAATGTAGGTATATTGTTTTCAAATTTTTGAAAAACAAAATTTTTATTTAAAAAAGACAATTTTGGAGAAAAATGTCTGCTCTATTGTATGCTATATTTAGATTTTGTCTTAGACTTCTAGATTTTGAAATAATTTGAAAAATATTTGCAACAATTAGGTTTTTGCGGGAAACAGTTTGTGGATTAATATTCAGCATATGAAAACTTTTAAAAAACCGTTATTGAATGTTATAAGTTCAGATAACTGTTGAACAATGTATTTTTAGAATCAGATAACAGATGAGTGCACTGTTAAAATTAATATAGGTTACTCTATTATTGTAATTTTTAGGTTGAAACGTTATATTATAATGTTGATGTTAAATCTAGGTGACTTGCAATGACTTTCCTTCTATAGACATTCAATCAATACAATGAAGTTGACTACTTTGCGGTATTCTATATGGATAACTCTGTGGTTTGTAGTAAAACCCAAGCAATTTCGTATTGAATAGTATTTAACAGAGTAAGTTCAATGAAAATATTTCCTAGAAAACAAGAGGCAAATTTAATTAGTAACATGTGAAATCCTTTAATTTTTTTCATTAATAAAGTATTTTATTAGAGTATATGTAACATACGGAGTGAATATTTAAATTAAACCAATCTAAATAATTTCATAAAAAAAATACCGATGACTTTGAAGTTACTTCATGTATCCCTTGAAGTACAGTGTACTCTTGTTATATTGCCACGTGAGCGATTTGACTTTCACATAGATTTTCAAGTATGCTAGTGCAAAATGATATTCAATTTTATCTTTCTATTCCCCTCTAATTGAAAGTTTGAAAGTTTGAAAAATTTTTCGCATCTTTGTCCATATCAATACAATCATAGTCTGCTGTAGTATAATGTTGCCCCATTGAAATAACCCACCCTGTATTTTTATCTACCTCACTGAAATCAATACTTTAATTTGGCTTAGAAATATAAAAATAACATTTTCAAAAAAATATCCTTGATTGAAATCTTACTTTCTTACAATATTCACTTTCTGGAAGTAATTATGGATTTATTAACTGAATATTTTAATTGTTAAAGGCAATACAAGACTTTCAGATGATTAGACGGTATGTTTACTTAGGAGGGCAAATAGAATGTGAATCTTCGAGAACTGTTTTTTCTCGACTTATTAATTTTGTTAAATAAAACTTTTTTCCTTTTTGAACAATACATCTTCAGCAACTTCTAGTTATTTTCTTATGCAAAAATAAGAAAAATACATATACTCTTAAATTAGATCAAACACTATGCATTTTTTCAAATTTATCAACATTATAAATTTTCATTCAGAATACATTTGTGTGATATTTACACAATACAAGTGACATTTTTATTTATTTTTTCATTTTATTTAACGATTTAACTAATCATTATTGTTATTGTTCATTATTCATTAATTGCATCTCTCTGGTTCTAGCATCTCACTTATTACAGAAGATTGTTTAAAGATTGAAATTCAGAAACAAGATAAATATTTAAAAAAATAGGACAAGTCGGTTAAGATATCACCCCCCCCCCCCCTCCTCTCCCTCTCTCTTCTCATTGTTCTAAAATGTAACATTAGAACCTTCAAGGTAAAACGCGAAGAGTGACTAACGAGTAGCGAAACTTGCAAAGAAACGAGCTCTATACTTGACATTATTTACTAAGTTAACGAGCCACGTAACTGGAGAATGTTTATTGCTCCATATTCGGCGCGACGAATTTTTATGAAAATTAATTGTCTCATTTATATTCAAGGTGAATTGAAATGTCAGAGCGCAAGGTTTAAGATGATTCAGAAGAACGATAGTCAGTATCATACTTTCTGCCTGTTACTAATTAATATTGTTCTCTTTTGAAGCAGATATTTCGTAAACGTTGCAAATTGTTTCTTTACGGTTAGTCTGAAATAATTGATGACGATATTTTTGATTGACCAATTCATTACTCATTTTAACTTTTAAAATCAGTCCCGATTCAATGAAACGTCTAAGGGGGGCTAGAGCCCTGACCCCACTTTCCAAAGAGCCCCTTCTAAACCTTCCATTTAGAACAACTATATCAAAACATAACGAATGAAATTTTTTTATTGTTGTCCTTTTCCTTTAAGATTGTTATCTAATTTTATATGAAATGTTATTTCAATTTTTGAACCAAGTTTATCAAGCAGGGGGTTCGCGAAGATTTTATAACTCTGAGCTCCAAAAATCTTAATCCGGTACTGTTTGGGATATCAATGCTCTGCTACAATAATATTATTGTTCGTAACATTCATATATTGGAGAAATAATTTTTAAAGGAACATTGTGAAGTTTAGAAAATAAGAATAATATAAAATACAAAATTAAATTAAAGTTGAGGCTCTCTCCATGGTCCGCTGTCCGAGGGTTAATGAGTAAACATTTATTGAGGAGAACAAATTTGATTTTATATTAAAACATTTTGAAAAAAATTTGATTTCAAATTTGAGATATTTAGACTAATTATGAGCTAGCTAATCGAACGAAATTGTTAAAACAGATTATTCTGTAAAAATAGTAATAACATGTTATAGATATAACACTTTCTCTTTGAAAATATTTTGTGCTCATACCTGGGGTCATTTAATCATTCATCTTGTGATGTTAGTAAATTTGTAAATTCTTAATTACCATGCTCCCCTACGTAGGAGGACAAATACGGTCCAGTGAGGGCAAAGAAACCAGATCAATCATGTGTATACGTGTAGACGTATACATGTGGGCAATCCCATACGTATAGAATGAGAACCGAGTACATACAGCGATGTATTGGTTAATTAGGGCACATTCAGAGACAATGAATGCAGCAAACATACGTGCATTCAAAGCTTTCATATCACTCGTCTCATTTATGCTTCATGACATAATGTCAAACGGAATGTCAACTATGTGACTATTTCGTAATTCAATATTCTTGTTTTAGAATCGGGATTCTGAAATTACTCATTGGTTTTGGAGGAAAAGGGTAACAGTAGATTTCATTTTTGAAAATTTGAAACCACTTTTTACAAAGAATTTTTGGATTTTATTTTATGTTCTTTGTAAAATTTGCTAAGATCTTTCCAATTTTTTTTTTATCAGTGTCATATTTAATCAAACATGAGAAATATAAATTTCTAAAGAGATATTCTGGATAAAATGTTTTTCTATGGCCCTGAAGTGGAATTGATTGAACTTAATCCTTATTTCGATACCTATAATTACTTTTATTGAAGAATTATTGTAGTATGATAAAAAAATTCAGCAACTTAAAAATAAAAAAAAAAAAAATCAGAAATTTTGCAGAAATATAGTTTAAATGATGTTAATAACCTAACTATGTATTTTTTGCTGTGGTAATAAAACAGCCCTAGAAGTGAAAATGCGGTCTTTCCCTAACCTTGAACGTGTTACAGATATTTAATATTAGTTGTTTTCTGATATGATGATTCATGACTTATAACTCTACTTCACTTACAGTTGAAGTGTGACAAATTCGACTGGTATTTTTGGTATACTTGAATTTTTAATTTATGTGTATGATATTGCAATTATATTTATTGGTTTTGACATTGCAACACCGAATAATTAGGTCTAACGAGGGATTAAGAATTCTGAAAATTAATTTTTTAATGTAATATTCACTTAAATTTTTTATATTAAGTTATCATTTTAAATTGTGATTTTTAATTATTATTTTAAATTCGGTTCTTAGCGTTACTCAGAATTGAAGTGAATAATTAGGTTTGATCGACATAAATCTTAAAAAATTCACGAACAAGGGATTGATGATATCAAAAATTAATTTTTTAATATAATACTCCAATCTTTTATTTAAAATTGTTAATGTGATGTTAGTGGCGTTCAGAATGGGCCTACTATTTTTACGCTCTAATTGTTCTAGTCGCTATGGGAGTAACTGAATAAGTAAAGACTTGTTCAATGACTGTTAACCCCTGAACAGCAGAGCCTGGATCAGTATTACAAAAAATAACGGATATTAACCTAAAGTTAAATATATAATAATTTTCAAACGAAAGAGATTCATATATGTATTTGAAAAATGATTTTTAAAGGAATAGTGTAAATAATTTTTTTTTTTTTTTATGTTTGACGATAATTCGAAGCGTTGCCCCTGCAAGCTTGGATGCCCGCTTATCAACGGTGTGAAGTAGGATAGCGTTACCGATGTAGTGATGGGTGTAGGCGCTGAGTGAATGCGGAGAAATTTTCAAAAAAACCGCAAGGATGATATACAGGAATTAAGAGTACTGCGAAAGAAATACGAGCGAGTAGTACCGTGCTCAGCACGTGAGCGCGGGTTGTGAAGAAGTTGAAAGCAGCGGCCGGCCAGCAGCTGAGCGTTCAGTCTCGGCAGCAGAGTGAATCGGACCTCATAAGGGGAATGGGATCTTCACCCTATACGGGATTGTGTGTCGATTGTATTTTCCAGTGAGTTCAACGAGCGAGTTTGGGTGTTGGTTTATGACTGACAGACGCTCGATCAAGGATGAGGCGAACGCGTTGATAGTAGGGGCACAGTATAGGAAAGAACAGTAGGTTCACTCCGTGTCGGCACCTTTGATCTAATGACTAAAAGATCGCCATATTGCTGGTTGTGCGCGGGCTCTAATTTGAAAAGCACTCGGTACAATCAAAAAGAGATTTCGTAATAGAATACCATAAAAAGACTATTAAATATCTACATTTAATTAAAATACACTAAACAACCCATAAAGTGGTAATATTTTGATAAAACAATGATGATAATGTCTTTATCTAAAATGTACAAGAAACGTTGGATAAATATCATTTGACAGATATAAAATATAGGGTGTCCCAGAACGCCTGTTACTGCTGTCACTGCTTGCACTTTGGCACCCTTTGAAGGAACAACGATATCCACCTCTTTCACTCATATTTTATATCTGTGTATAAAAGTTACTGAATTTTATCGCAACAGGAATGTTTTAGAAGTAACAGAGGTTAAAATGCAAGAAACTATTATCATATATATTCACAGCCGCCATATTGTTGGTTGTGCGATTCGGTCATGCGCAAGCGACAATTATTAGTACGCTTTTTGACAGAGTGATCCTACTGTTCTTTCCTATACTGTGGTAGGGGTCTCGGCTAGGATGTGTAGCTCAGCGGTTGAGAAGCGTCTGGGTTTATCGAGAATTATTTTTAAGGCCTTGTTCTGGACACGTTGAACTTTGAGTTTTTGGGCGTAGGAAATAATGTTCCACCAAATTTGGATTCTATAAGTTAGGACAGGGCGAATGCACATTCGGTACAGGTTTAAACGAATGCTCAAGCAGAGCTTGGATTTGTGAGAGATATGCGGATAAAGGAAGTAACATACTCGGAGCGCCTTGGTGATTCGGTCAGAGGCCGTTGAGAGGAATAGTGTAAATAATTTGAAATACAAAATTATATTAAAGTGGCTCTCTCCATGGTCCGCCGTTCGAGGGTTAAACGTTAAGGAAACAGTCTGCGATATCTCATAATTGAGTTTACGCCATCACATAATCGAAAGCAAACGTGTTAATTGTGTTTTCTTCTTTCTACGAAAACTGGTTTCGCAGGGTCATCAACAAATATTATAAAATCAAAAGAAATAGAAAACAGCACCAGACATCCTCAGTATGTTATTCAGCACAAAATTGTTTATACGTGTGCAATCACGTATAATACACATCCTCAATATATCTTGTAGGAGCCATTTAGGCAGCCATTTAAAGGAGGTCGACCTCAAGACATGCCAATTAAATTAATGCAAGTTAGACCGGCTCGAGAATGAACCTTTATTTTGCTCGACGTGCTTTCGCGCGAGGAATCTTATTTGTCTTCCTGACCCGACAAAACGTATCATTTTTTATTTGGACACGTATGTTTTCATTGTAGGTACTTCATAAAGTTAAGTGTATCTCCTCTGTGACTTTCACTTCTGAATTATAGAATTTTATTTGATAAAACAGGTTTTCTTGTAGATTATATCAAAAAGAGTGAAAAAATAAGAAATAAACAGTGTATTATAAAAATAAAAATAACATAACTTTATATTGTAAAATTAAAAGTATGCCAAGGATTATTTGAAAAGGATCAAAAGTATAACACAGAAATTCAAAAAAACATAGTTAATAAATTATTACATCAATAGCTAACATTTCTTAATTCTATGAGTTGTTTTCATTTATTTAATGTGATTATTTCTTTAAAAAAAGCAATTGCATTTTGAATATATCCTAGAATATTAGTTCATCATTTGTTAGATGTACAAATTAATTTTGTGCATTTTCTTTTTTTAATTGAGGATTTATTTTAAAAATATCATGGTAATTTTGATTATTGAAGTAATCGTTATTGTTATTATATTCTCACACCAATTTTCAAATATACAGAAGCGCGAGAAAATATTCAAATTTCAAATATTAATTAAGAAAGCGCAGTGCTAAAAGCACCGAATTAATTTGTACACATAATAAAACTGAATTAAAATTAATATGTTCCATTCGGATGATTTCTTCATGTTATGATATCGTACAAAATTTATCAAGTTTCTGACACTAGTTTTCAAAATGTAATCAGTGTGGAGTGTAGAATGGAACATCGCTAGATCTCAATAAATAAATTAAAAAACTGACTATATCAACAGCCATGTAAATTACATATTTACAGATAAAAACAGGTCTGTTGACTTTTAAGCTTAATTTGAAAGTCCATTATAAAAAGAAAAGAAGAAACATTATTTCAAATATGATTTCAAATGAGCACAAATCTTTTTAAAAGTCGAGATCAAATAATTGAATTTTTTAGAGAAGATATTTTCAGAGATAATAGTTTTGCAGAATTTACCATTAAACATGCTCCTTATTATCTAATTTAATTGTTTATGTATGCAAATTAATTCGATGTTTTTAATACTACTCTTTCTTAATTACTATTTTAGATTTAAATCTTTTCCCACGCTTCTGTGTTTCTAAAAACTAGCGCGAAAGCATGATAACAATAAAAATTACTTCAGTAATTAGAGTTATTATGACATTTTAAAAATAAATCTTCAATTAAATATGTACCACTTAATTTATATTCTCCTTATTGTTAATATAATTATTAGTTTACTATTGAAACACGTGGCCATGTAATATGAAAGTAATTATTATTACTACAGTATTTAGTACAAGTTTATTACTACATCGAAGTTTTAAAAGTAATTATTATTACACTTATAATTATAATAAGGTCAAATCTGTATAATGCACATATGCCTTGCTTCTATTCTTTGTATTTATAAAGAATAAAAAAGTTAAAAATAAATTTAAAGACATGACAAATATTTATTATATTTGTCATTTTTATTTTAGTAAATATTGATTTTTGATAGTAAAGACACAGTTTTTAGAGTTTCTTTGGAAATTCATGTTTTTGATTCACAGAAACAAGTATATCTGGGATACTTTATTTCAACCTGGAAAATCTTTTGTTTGTTTGGAAGAAAAGAAATCCTTTATAAGCCGGCAGAGTAGTGCAAGGTTTCCACTGAAATATCCGATAAAACCTCTCCATTTTCTTCACTTTCTATCCTGAAATCAGTAGCCTGTTACTTCATGGTAAGTGTACAAGATTAACACTTCTTTTCAGAATATCAGTCATTCCACATTTTTTGCTGTTGTATAAATTCTCTTGTCTTATGAAAAATAAATTCATTAGATATCGTTTCCTATGTACCTCATATTTTTACGAGAACATACCACTTTTATGAATGATTTATGTTTACATAATATGTAAGTACTTGCATAGCATATCCTCATTTTCCTGTCATTTGCTCACCAAACTTGACCAATAAAGTTTGATAAAAAAAGAAGTCATAGTACAGTTTATATACTGACAGTCTTTTTTGTTTTAACGTGAATTAGAACGTTACCAATAAATGACCAATTTAAAAAATTGTTAACGACTACAATTATAATATTTTAAAAAGTCAGTGTAATGGAGGTCATTGGCGTAACTAGGTAGGGGCTCACGGTGATCCTGATTTTTTAAAGAATGTGAATTGGTTCCCTCATCATTCTATAATTCTAAAATTTTTTAATTGTCAGATTTTAGAATTCAAAGTTTCTAAAGTTTGTTAATTCTGGAATTCTAAGGATCTAAATTTCAAAAACTGTAAGATTCTAGAATTTCGAAATTCTGAAATTCTAAGATTCGAAGGTAATAAAATTCCAAAATTTTAAGATTTTAAGGTTCAAAAATTTAAAAATTCTGGGATTCTAAGATTCGAAGGTTTTAAAATCCCAAAATTCTAAAAATTTAAGTTTTAAAATTATAAGATTGTAGTGCGAATATGCCTAAAATATACATATTATACAGGGAGATTCTCTCGGCGCGCAACACAATAGCTGCCCCGCACAATGGAACCCTGCTGTGTTTACGGGCAAAAAGCCCAGGAGGTCAAGTCGCCTGACCCAAGACTGCTCTGTGTGTCTTGGGTCCAGCGACTTGACCTCCTGGGCTTTTTGCCCGCAAACACAGCAGGGTTCCATTGTGCGGGGCAGCTAATGTGTTGCGCGCCGAGAGAATCTCCCTATATGTATAGCCAAGTAAGATATACGAATCCCGCGTCCGCCGCGCGCCGAGTACTTGCAGGTACTACCATAAAAACCCTCGCGTTCGGTCATACGCGCCCCTGATTGGGCGGACGTAACTACAGAAACTAGTATAAATACCGGGTAAAACTGCCTAAAAAGTCAGTTAGGCATTTGGAAACCTACTTAGCCAAACCTTCCTTGGAGCAGCCGGACCTTAGCGGACCAGGCACTCTAAATCCAAGCACACCCAAGAAACCTTCATTGTAAAACAGCCGGACCTTCGCGGACCATGCTCTTCGAATTATAAAATTATCCTACTTTCGTCAAACCCTTAGAATCTCCTCCGAAGTCCATCAAAAAAACTCGCAACACTACCCTTAGCCGTGCGTCTGCGACGTTTAAAGAACCAAGCGAGACGCTTCGCTTACAACGCTTACAAGATTCAAATATTTTAAAATTCCAAAATTCTGAGATTCTAAGATCCTAATATTTTAAAAGTCCAAAATTCAAGTAAGATCTTATTAAATGCAAGATATTAAATACTTGACACTGTTAATAAAGCTGATGGATCTCGCCCACCCCAGTTACACCAGCAGAGAACGTGCTCAAACTTATGTTATTATTCTAGCAACCATTTGTAAAAAAAAAGGTTCGTTGTACAATTTTGAGTATAATAAAAAAATCTGTAACTATACTTTTTAAAATACTGTTTTACTATTTCCAAACTTTTTAACCATAATAACTTGATGGATGTTGCGCTTCAGCTATCTTCACTTTGTCTAGTGATACTTTTGAATCTGGCGGGGCGCCGAACGGTGCTGCCGTTGGCGGCCTCTGGTGGGGCCGGCTGTGGGCCTAGTTATTTTTGCGTTCAGTAGTAGAATGGTCTGCCATGTTATCAAAAGGGGCGTCATGATAGAAGCGCCAGAAAAGCGAAGTTATTATTACTTTATTTCATTATCCTATTATAAGTTAACTATGTACCAGTTTTGACTTTTTATTACTTATATTCGTTTATGTTTATTTTAAATATATTAAGATTTTATCATAACTTATTTTATAGTTAAATTTGTCAGCAGTTAATTAATTTCCGTTCTTCTCTGGCATATTTCTCATTTCGTAAGTTATAATTATGTAAGAGAAATGATTGTATCGAGTAACAGTTCAATCGGTCTGCTTGTGAGAACTTCACTTAAAGCACTGCATTAAAAGCTGCATTTTCCGCCTCCACCTTTTCACTTTCGCGCTCTTTGTCCACGTTGATTGGACTGCTCTTCTCATGACAGTAGAAAAAGCTATCGCGTGCCGCCTTCCTATTGAATTGGGTCATAGTGCCATTTATTTCGCAGAAACTCGGTGAAAAACGTAACCCCGTAGAATGCTTTATACGTGCATTTTTTTTTTCATACACTGATTGTTCGAGACAATCAATTTTTGTTACGCATCTGCAGCTGCAGATTAAGCTTTATACCAGTATATCGTTTCAACTGTACATCGTCAGTGATAATTATTTTATCTGTACGTTGATTAATAATCATTGGTTCTACGATTTTAATTGAATTCAGTAATATAAAACGAAGATATTCAAGAATAAGAAATAAATTATTTATTCAAATTTTATATCTCAAATAAGAGCTTATTCGAAAAATAAAAAATTCAATTAGTTATTTCAAAATAACAAAAAAAAACTTTGTTTGAAATAGAAATGTATTTAAATTGGAAATTATTCGCTATTTTGAAATGATTTGGTTCTATTCGAGATTTTTATTCAAAGATCTGCAAGTAAATGTTCATTCAAAGAAAAAATTATTTGTCATTTTTTAATATTTGCAATTTATTCAAAATATGTATCAGACGATTATTTGAAATTATAGACAAATTTGAAGTAATCGATTATTGTTATGTTTTATTATTGTTATTTATTAATTTAATTTTTTAAAATCGCATGTACTTCTAAGGGTTATTGTTATGTTTTCTTTGTTATCAAATTTTATATATATTTTAATTTTAGATCGTTAATAATATTTACTAATTTTATTTATAAATTAATTAACACACTGCTTACCACGCTGAAGCTGTTGAATTGTGTATTATTTTTACACTATTTTAATATATCTTTTATCCCAAATTACAAATATACATATAATACCAGTATTTCTAATTAGGTAAATTTAAAAATTTCGGAACTGTAGGTGATGGATTTCTATGAAAATTCAAGTGTTACCTACATATGGGTAATATCCCGGTCAAAATGTTAATAAATATTAGTTATATAATTTTAGCAAGATTAGATAATATACATACATTCCAGCTTCTATGCTTTTATTAATTTTAGGAACTTTAGTGACTAAAGTAATTTTTGTACTGTTTAGTGATTTAATAATTCTAAAAATTTTAGTAATTTCAGCAATTTTAGAACTCTTAGCAATTTTAATTCATTATATTTAGAACCTTTTTTTTCTTCGAAAGTAAAATTACAAATACTTTTTTAATTAAAGAGTAACATATTTTTGCATTATTGTCATCAAGTTTTACACATTCTTACTTATGATTCAATTTTGCATCGTTATTGTTATTAATAATAATTGAGTATATAATTTTCACAGAATGTAATGATATATATTTCCACTTCTAGAGTTTTGGTTATTTAAATAATTATTTCAAACATTGAGTAACATTTAATTGCAAAGAAAAAGGACAACACAAAATTTAATTCAATATTTTTTGACAAAGTAAATGGGAGGCTTATAAGAGCGTCCCCTGTAAAGGGGAGTCCGGAACTGTCTAAGGCGCTTAATCCGGCGCTCATCAGGAGTAAATAAAAATGAAGAAAACTAGACTTAATGTTTACAAAAACATTTTTAACTTTCTGTCATGCAATTATGATTGCGCCACTATCCCATTGACAGATGATATTTAAACTATAATAGTTTTCAAATTTAACAGCACTTAATAGAAGCTCATATGTAAGAAACTTAATGTAAGTCAATCTAATATCCATTTAACAATTTATTATTACTTCGTGATAGTAAGCTGAACATTTAGATAACAGATGGTATGATAACGTAAGTACCTTTAATGAATGTGAACAGTTGTGAATCATCCTCCACACCAGTATAAAAACAAATATATGCAGAAATAATCAATTCAATTTTACTTCAAAAGAAACACGATTTTTTTCATATAATTACATGATTAGATACAATATCAATCATAGTGTCCGTTCATCTGGTAAAAAAGTACTGACTTTGGAGTCCAAGTTTAACCGCAGCAAATATCATAAATCTAATTATTTAATAAAAGCGTTAAAATAATTAACATAATCATCTGATCAAAATTTTAGAATATTCAATAATTTATTTGAAATTACAAAATTACTAGACGAACGGACACTATGATTGATATTGTATGTACATATAACGCATCAATTGTATTAGAGGAAACGAATTTTATTTTCAGTGAAAACATTTGAAATTCTTCATCAATCATTTTTATTTGAGCATAGGTACTGCAGTTTTGTCACATCTCTTCAATACGTTGATTGTAATTCCGTTTTAAATTTCAACAAACAGTATTATTCTGATTGTGTGTATAACAGAAATATCTATTTTATAATTTCATTACAATTTAACAAATGAAATACGTATCCATGAAAGTTTTCGTACACTTTGTAAAGAGGCTATTTTAAACCTAGCAGGTCTCATACGTTACAATTCATTTCTAATGCTTTCTTTTTTAATCCTCCGAGGGTGAGCATATTTTTTGCAACTGGGTTGTGGGCAACCTGACTCATTTATGCCCGGGACTAATTTTTTTTACTTTAATATACAATCATGTCCTGAATCAAATATTTAAAGAACTAATTAGGGAAAATAAATATTCAGAAGAAAGTTTCGATAAAGTTGGAATTTCTTTCAGACATAAATGAGTTAGTTCGCTCATTAAGGATTAATAATCTTTATTAAACCAAAATCACTTTTTCAGTGAACATAAATAATTTTTTAGAAATTTTTCAGATAAGGAAAATTATATATCCTCAATATTTTCTAACTAATGAGCCTAATGGTTTTATTAGGGAAAATTCAAATAAGCAATGACTTCGTATAATAACATACGAGGGCAATATTAATTAATTTCTGACTTTTTGACTTTTAATCCTCTTGGCATAGAGGAGTGCAATAATTTTACAATGGAATTTAATAGAATTTTTTGCCATTCTTCTTTTAAAGTAGTTTAGAGGCTTTCTTTCTTTATTATACCCTATCTTGTGATATTTTGCTAAATAATTCCCAGCATATTATACAATAGTGGTTCTGAACTAGTGGCACTCGAGAAGTAGCTGGGTCGTACATGCATAATTTTGATACTATACAACATAACAATGTTAGTTTACTTTTTTTTGTACAATTATTTTATCAGAAACCGAATAAAAGAAATATACGACAGCAATGTAATTAAGTGTATAATCTTTACTAAATTCTTATGTATTGGACATATGTAGGTATCCTCTGTGATGGTACTGGAACTTTTACATTTTGATTCGGCTGGTATACATTTATGAAAATGTTGAGAATTGCTATTATGGAAGATTTAAATTCGGAGACTAACGAGTGAGGTGGAAAGAAAAACTGTTTGGAAATTTTAGGAATTATAATAGCTTATTGGTTATTTCAAATGTTTTAATTTTTTAATTCTTAATTTCTTCATTTTGAAGTTTTAATTTATTAAAACATTTTCATTTTGCATGAAAATAAATAACTCCAATTTTTAATATTTTCTGTACATATATATGTAAATTTTATATTAAATTCTATTTAAAAAAATACTGAATTTCTTCCTTATGACTGTACATAGCAATCGAGAGATAGGTTTATTAAATAATGTTCATTTGTCTATTAATAGATCTTATAGTATCACTTTCACTGCATAACTTGCATTCAGATAGGAATAAATGTATCGTATTAAAACGTGAGAACGTCCTATTACCTACAAGGTTGCATTTCTTTCTGTTTAACAGTTTCACGTTCTGGCAATGTGAGTGTAATAATTAGAAGAAAACAGGAATAATTCTACCGTAATTGTATAAATCCTATGCTCTGTTTCAGATGAACGTCAAAGGAACAGAAGCTTTAGTTATTTAAAATACATTATGTTCATTTTATTATTGTTACATTTAAACAAAATTATTTGATTTAAGTTAAATGTTTATCTAGCAATATATACCTAGGTGAATTTCTTGGTTATTAAGTTGATTGAACAATTTTGCTAAATGAAATTAAGTTCAATTAAATCTTCTTACGAATATTAATTTAGAAAATAAATAAATTTTAGGTTTCAATTATTTGTAGAGCGTTTGTTAATAGTAAACAAGTTTACTATTTTGCAGTTGAATTTAGACTATTTAGTTTCATCACATTTTATAGTTTGATATAATAATAAAAGTAATACAATTTTATAATAAAACTAATTAAAAAGTATGTAAAAATTTAAATCATTCAAATAAAGCAAAGTAGCAAAGATCAGGAAACATTTACAAAGGTTTCATTTACAACGCATAGGTTTAAAATTTTAATATTCCGATTAATGTTAGGATTTTGTCGCAAAAATTTAAAATATAAATAAAATATATTATTCATTACTTAATATTATAAATATCAACATTATTTTATATTGTATTGTAAATTCCTGTATAAGAAAATAATGTTTTCAAAAAACCACTTATAAATATAGTATTGCAATTTTCTTTCACAATTTGTGCCATTATTTTATTCATTATTTCAAATTGCCATTACCGAGTTTGTATTACTGTAACAAACGTTACTGTTTCTTTAAAAGTATTGCTATGAAAGGAACTTGTACCATTTCATTTATTGTTAGGAATTGCTATTGCAAGATTTATGTCACTGTAACAAAAGATGTTTCCTTAAAATTGTTGCTATGATCATACAACCCCTTTACAAAATGTCGATAAACATTATCGCAATTTTGCTTCACAATATGTGCATTATCAGTATCTATGTTACTATTGTTCCGACCGTTTAACGGAACAGATATGCGAGAATTTCTAAAGGGAGCTTATGACGTCATTAGCATTTTCTGACAACAACCATTTACCATTTTTATTCGGCTTCGAAAAGGAGTTGGATACTCAATACGATCAGTACATTTTTTTTTTTTTTTTTTTTTGTACAGTAGAGTCCGATTTTAAGTTTCGTTTTCGTCCTTAATAGCTCCGCTCATGTCATTAATTCGGCTTTTTCCGAATGGTAAATTAATATTCGGGACTTCGTAACGGTACCCCAGCCTTCGAGGCTCAACCTGGATGGAAAAACCCCGGCGTTGCCGGACTTTCGAGGTTCTCGTGTACGCACCGATATATACTCCGTTCAACGAGACGAGTCACCAAGTCAAAACAAACAACTCCCTCGCTTTTCACGTGATCGGCTCTGCGATTGCGGTCATTGGCTGTCACATGTTGCAACTCAAGGCCAAGTTATGGTGGCCCCTTGCCGAGGGCTCTTGCATGCAAGGTCAGGCTTGTTTTACGATGCGATGTGGGAATCCGGAACTCATAAGTCGTCCCTGCCCTGCTTACGTGCACGTGTTTATACTTGCTGACTTGTCTCGTTGAACGGAGTATAGACGAAGAGGCGCTAAGGGCGCTAGAGAGGGTGGTACCGATCTTCAGGGGGACACGCTGATTGGAATTTTGACTTTTCGCAGGAAAACCAATCAACGCGTTGTCCCCCAACTCGACGTCTCCATCGGAATTAATTTAACGGAATTTTTTAATCGTCTGGTCTCATCGTGTCGAAAACCAGAAATCATAACTAGTTAAAAACAATTGATTTTGAATTTAACAACGTTCGGGTAAACTCACGACGAAATTGCCACCAGACAAAACATGGTCCTTCGAGCCGGATCTGTTCCGCGGTGCATGGCCAACACATGCCAACGCGGAGATTCTATGTATGTTTCGTTTTATTCCTCCAACTCCCACATTATGACCAAGAGCCTTTTTGAAACCCAAACATGACGTATCAATCATGAAGATACTCCTTCTCACAGTATAACTGAGACTATCCCTGAGGTGCATGGGTCGACAAGTTGGAATTTGCCTCAGTTGCGACCTCACCATGCCCTAGCATCAGGTAATCGCCGGCTTCCACTCACCGTCCACCAAGGACAACAAACTCAAACGTCCCCCATGTGCACCGCAGATGTGAGGTACTTAGGCTCTTCAAAACGGGGTGTCATCTCGCGACTCGGTTTGCTAAGCCGTATTGCCAATCGGTGCCTGTCTCGACTTTTGAGGAATGCCGATTGGCTCCTCATGGTCAACTCCTCCGCGGCCGACGCACCCCTCGAGGTTCTTTTCGTTGACAGCCTTATCAATGCCAGTCAGTCTTGTTTAGAATTCTTCGTGAACCACCACGGTTCACTCGGCGACCTTCGTCTCTAGGAATTATCGCGAATATCAATTCGCTCACTAGCAACTGTCTAGAACTCTTGGCGGACGCCTGTCCCACCACTCTATTTTCAAGCACTTACCCCAGTAAGTGCATCAGCAGCTTCTTGGCCAGCACTCACACCTTTTCCAAACATCCATCGTGAATATCAATTTAATTTTCCTACCATTACAACCAATCGTGGGAATGCTCGTGTTCGCAGAGACAAACTGCAATTTCAGACGAAACATGACAAATGAAGCGACGCGACGCGTGCGAAATCGCGCCGGGACCGCGCCAATCAGGAGCGAGAACAGGCGTTAGAATAGCTCCAATCGTCGCGGGTGCATTTTTACCGATCGTCACTCTTGGAAGTCCGCGCTAGAAAACGTAGAGGCCTCCGACAAAAGCTAGTCCAGTCCAAAAAAAGGAAACTCGTAAACAGGGTCTGCGATCTAAGAAGTGCAGTGAATAGACAGTGAACAGTGCCACGTACGGATCCTATCGTTACGCATCGAAATAAACGGTGGTGAAAGAAGATGGACAAGGAGCAGCTCCAGTTAGCAGATTCATCCCAAAGGGAAATCATTGTTAAGGATCTGACCTCAACAGTAGGACACCTAGTGCCTGGAAGCTGTGCCGCCGTTGTACAACCGGTGCCACCCGTCAACGACAACGTTTCGAGCCCAAGACAACTCCAGCACGCCGAATCCAGCCGAAGGTAGGCTCATTAGTTACGAATTACCAATTACCGATCCTATCTCGTTATATTTTCTCTTTTTTGTCATTATTCTTAAAATGGCGACCGTGAACACGAGCATGTCTGATCAAACGAACGCACGCATTCGGGATCTCAAACAGAAGCGACGAATTTTTAAATCCCAGTGCACGATGTTTGGGAATTACGTCGAAGCGTTTCAAGATTCCGTGAAGGAACGCGTAAAATTACGAAAACGTATTCGGAGATTGCGAAATCAATTCGAGACTTTCAACGCGATTCAAGACAAATTGGCCCTTATCGATAATTTTGACCAAGTCGTACACGAACGTCAAGCCACAACTGATCATTTTGACGACATAATGACCAACGCAGTCGTGTTGTTGGAACATTTAGAGCAGAGCTCAGCAAGATTTGCTAATTTAATTTTCAGCCGATTTTCAGCTGGCTTGCGCCTACCACTATTCTCCTTGCCGCGACGTTCAGCGCGCAGCCTACGAACCGTTCGAGGCTCAGGAGCGTATCGCTTGGAAACGTATGCTGACAATAGCTTTCCACCTCACCCGCGAGGTACTACACATTGTCGATGCGTTATTTTTTAAGTGGTTGCCAGCATACGTTTATGAGTGATACGCTCCTGAGCCTCGAACGACTCGTAGGCTGCGTGCTGAACATAGCGCGTCGCGACAAGGGGAATAGCGGTAGGCGGAGCCAGCTGAAAATCGGCTGAAAAGTGCAAATCTTGCCGAGCTCTGATTTAGAGCGATCCGCGACTCCATCTCCGCAGCTCCCAACCGATCCGAATTTAAGAGGTTCACCAGCGCCATCGTCGTCGATGTTCTCATTACCGGTTAATCTGCCGAAAATCGATCTTCCTAAATTTGACGGTCGAATCGAGAACTGAGTAACGTTTAAAGACGCTTTTAATACTCTAATTAACGTACAACCGGGTCTAACAATAAGTCGCATTCAGAAATTGCATTATATCTAAAACTTTTATTGTCCGGACGAGCTGAAGACGCTATCGCAGCTTTCGTTTGACAAGTGCCCGCTTTGCGTCACGCCGCCCTATTGCAAGATACACCCGCGATGTCCGATCAGTGCCGGTGTTGGGGAGGGGCAATAGTCCAGGGCGCTAGATCTGTAGGGGGCGCCGCAGCTCGGTATCGTATGCGTTTGTTCATTTATATCCGTTTAGATTAGTAAAGTTGCTAATTTTTACAATTTTTACAGTCTAACTACAGATTCATCGTTTCATATTATTACCTTGTCTTTTTTTCTTAAAAATTTGGAACCCCTGAATAGGCGCCGCGATAATCTTTCCCAGGGCGCCAATATTGCTAAAACCGACACTGTGTCCGACGATTCATCGGAGGCAATTCGAGACCTCGCAAATCATATGCAACTCCACATTCGATCTTTGCATTCGCTGGGTAGATCGCAGGAAAATATAGCGAACGACTTACTATCCAGCATCGTATTGTTAATATTCCATTCAATTGCTATTGCAAGAATAAATCCTTTCTTTTGAAGCTTTCTAAATCATTAAATTATTAAAATATGTACCTTTTTCATGTTTGTTAAAAATTGTATCTACTTTTATGTAGAATAAATTTCAATTTTTGAATCAAGTTTAGCAACCAAGAGAAGCCTCGAAGGTTTTATAGCCCCGTGCCTTTTCAAATCTTAATTCGATCCTAGTGTAGTCTTTTTTGTAATATTGTATATTAAGATCTGTAAAATTCTAAAAATACGATAATTGTGGAAAGGACATGTTTTCAAGAAACGTACGTCTTTATAAGAATTTCTGAATAGTACACAAATCCTTTAAAAAATCTCATGACGAGTCGTAATACAGTTTCTTTCGAATGCAGTGACAGATATGAAGTATATATCGAAGACATGGTATTTTGCAACAGCATTCAGAAAGGAGAGAAATGTGGCACTCTCTCTGAATTGCATCCATGATGTACCAGGAGAAGCTGTATTCATAGTCGTGATGGCGTGTCGATATGCACGACGCGTCGATCCATCGTTTCTCGTCCGAAACGACAAGAACGTCTTTCATTCTTCCTCTTTCATTCAATTTTTACGCCTATATCGCCATCCTTTTCCCGCTGTTACAATTTCTCCGTTCTTTCCGTTCTGTTTACTGATTTTCCTTTTTCAACGCTGTCTTACCTTCGTTTTTTCCTCTTCGTTCTATTTACCTCATCTCCTTCCCTCTTGTTTTCGACTAATTATACTTTCCTTTTATTCGTACTCGCTCCTGTGCTCTTCCGGGTTATCATTTTTTTTACATTGCTTTCTATCGTGGTGCGATTTTATTTCTCACTGCTCAACACGTTTCGTTGCGGATTAAATCTTGAACAACAGAGCCTAGATCAATCGTGACTCAAACTTACAAAACATATACAAGGATATTATTCATAATTATGTATAATTTTGAAACGAAAGAGTTTCATATATTAGAAGAATAATTTTAAAAAGAATAGTGTAAAATTTAAACAATGAAAATGTTGAAATTCGCGCCATGCGATACGTATCCTCGCGTCAATTATGTAGTTTACGACGGCGTGTGGCGCCCTCCTCTTTCTCTTCCGTTTTGGTGTGTATGGTAAACTAACGGTGTTCTCGTGGCATTTGGTTTTATAACGTTTATATTATCAAAATATACAAGGTCTACCGTTTATCTCAGAACCCGTGCGCGCGCGACCTCATGAATGTGGCAACAGATTCGATAGATGCGCCCTCTGCAAACCATTGCTAAAAGTATAATGTCATGTAAGGAGCTGTGGAGAGCGATGTAAAAATCCCTAGAGTTAAGTTGGTAATCGACCGAACTCTGGTTCGAGATTCGATTCGGGATACGAGTATGTACGACAAGCAGTGGAACTTCGAGTCGGCTCGGCTCGGCTCGGCTCGGCTCGGCAAACCTCGGGCGCAATCGGCAGAAAAACCAACATACTCGTATCCCGAATCGAATCTCAGACCAGAGTATCGCCGATCATGTCAAACATTGCGCTGTTGCCACATTCATGAGTTCACGCGCGCACGGGTTCCGAGGTAAATGGTAGACCCTGTATTCCTTTGTTCAGTAAGTTATGTTGTTTATTGTCTTGAGCGCTGTTCGCGACAGAGAATAATATGAAATACAAAATTGGATTAAAATTGGAGCTCTCACCATGGCCCGCTATCCGAGGATTAGAGACTGTGGACATACGCCGAGTAAATAACCGAGATAAAAATAATATTAATGTTAATGATAATAATATTTTACCAAATAATTTTAATTCATATTTTAACTGGCTATAAGCTTTTGTTACAGTAAATCTCTAATTATGCCTAGATTGAATTTTTAATTGAAGAAAGGAATATCAAATTTATTTTCGATTTAACTTTTTTGCTCTCTATTTTGGTTTAGTTGTTTATATTTTTCCTCATTTTAGTTAAGTTAAACCTCATCTTATTTATCTTCTCTTCCCCTACTGATAAAATACGTTACATGTTATATTACTTGAAAGTAATTTTCGGGTTTGCTCCATCGTATTTAACGAACTCCTATCATTTGCTAGAATGCCTCCTACACAACCAGTGAAGCCGTCTCCAGGGGGGAAGACGACAAGGAAATCCAAATCTCCGGGAGATGTCGATTTAGATTTAGACGTCTCAAGAGTCCAAGCTTCTCCACAAAAGGAGGACAGTGAACAAAAAGCACGTAGATGGTTTCCCTGCAGAGGAAACCAAGATGAAAAGGGAAAGACGACACGTCAGTTTCTCTTGAAATTGCATTTGATTACCTGTAGCGAAACTAAGGTTTTCTTCTTATGGGAGGAAGCTCTAGAAATGATTCAACATGTGCCGTGTATCCTAACTAATACAAATGAGTATCAATTTCGGAAGTTAATAAGACTGTAAGCTGTATAACTTAGCCGATATTGCATCGAAATTTGTAAAGACTCTCCTCTATGAACCTCACAAGGTAGATACCTTTTTGACATGTTTCTACAGTATGTATTCCTACATTAGACCTAATCTCGACTCAATCCTAGAAGTTTGTACCAAGATCACAGAAATGTTACATTCTTTCCGATTAGCTTTAGCAGAACACCGTTCACAGCAACAAGAAACCTTGAAAGTGGTTGAAATTTTCATGAAACAGGTACGCAATATCGTAGAACTAATGCCACGCGTTGAAGAAGCTATTGACTCTATTGCTCTTAAAATGTCCAAATGAGACTTATTACCTGCAATACCTCAGTCCACAGCATTATCCTTACCGAGTTCATCACGCGGTCCTCGTGGGGTCTCTGTGAGGCTAGTTTTAACAGAACCTGGAGAGTATCAGGGATTATGTTCATTTAGCATTGCAACTGGCGAAATAGTCACCGGAGATCAGTCATCTAGTAGATTTCTCTCCAGAAGCACAAGTTATTCTAGTGAACCTAGATCAAAATACACTACTTATTAGGTTTAGCACTCAGAATTCACTGCGTAGTGCTTTCACCTTATCCCCCGGTGTTGAGCGGCGGATTCATATGTTGAGACTAACTACAAGACTCAAGAAAGGTGAATTTCAATGGAAATACATCCCTAAAACACATCCCTGGTCAGACTATTAATCCCTAACGGACTAACATGCTCAATTTGGGGAAACTTCCAAAAGGCCCCATCACCCCAGGACAACCAAACTTCGGATTTATAGTAATTGAACGAGAAATCGAATGAGACCATTTTCAGAACTGGCAAATAAACCGTTCTCGAGATATACAGGGTATTCTAAAAGTGCGGAAACCCCCTATTATCTTGATAAGAACGCATTTCCACGCAAAATGACTAACATAACCCTAACCCTAACCCTAACCTAGGTTAGGTTAGTCATTTTCCGTGAAAATGCGTTCTTATCGAGGTAATAGGGGGTTTCCGCACTTTTAGAATACCCTGTATATCTCGAGAACGGTTTATTTGCCAATTCTGAAAGTGGTCTCATTCAATTTCTCGTCCCTCAATTACTATAAATCCGAAGTTTGGTTGTCCTGGGGTGATGGGGCGTTACGGAAGTATACCCCTCAATTTATTCATATGATTACTTGTTAATCTTAATTCTTTTTATGTATACCTTTTACTTCATTCACGAATAAAGTTTAAGAATCTTTAATTTTTTAATTGATAGAGGAAGCGGTGGTAATATGCCCTCCGCCCCAGTTTTATGTTTCTTCATAAAATTTGCTTTATAACTTAAACTGTGATAAAGGATAGGGGCAAAAGAAAAATAATTTCATTTTTAATATCATGATAAGTAATTTCTGGAATTTTTATAAAAGCGAGCGTAATATGACCTCCTAAGGAAAATTATAGAATATAATTCTTTAGTAACATTTTAACATCAATAGTAAATTAATAAAACAAATTTGTTTTTGTATAATATATTCGTTTCTTGAAAGGAGTAGACGTAATAATATCAATAATATGTATGAATAACCAACAATGAGTGTGACGTGGATCTGCATCATATATAGTGAGAAGGTGTCGTATTTTAATACTACATATCTGTGTTTCATTGCGTGGTTTTCCATGACACCATTCAATCTTTGTTTCTTCTCTACGTCACCTTTCTTATTTCCTTGGTTTTATGATTATTTTCATTACTTATTAGATTTTACTCTTATTTCTTTATTTTTAAAGGTATAATACCGAGTATGGTAAGCTTTCTTAAGAAAATGGCGACATAAGGGAAAAAGATTCCATCATTCTGTATAAATATTTACTCCAGAAAATGATTTAATATTTTTTAGTTACATATTAAATTTTATTATATTGGATCATTGAAGAAAATTGTATTTTTCTCTAAATTATTCTCAATATTAATATCTTGAAAATTCGGATTTTAGGGATTACCATTTTTTCAGTTAGTTATCTATATACTACTTGAATCGTTAATATTTTTATATGTAAGTAAATTTATTTATAATTGTAATGATTTAATTAATAATAATCGTCCCTTTCCCTAGAAAAGTCTACCATGCTTGGTACTGTACAAAATGGAACTTGTAATTGCAAGAACCAAAGATTCCACAAAATAAATAGGTAGGCGTCAAAATTTTTTTTGTTTTTTGTTTTCTAGTTTGTTTTTAATAAAATGTTAAGATAATTTGAGTTTAATTAATGTTGTGCCAAATGTTCTGACACATTTGTGAACATTTTCTTAAAAGCCCACCACTATTTCATTTCTTGTTTTTATTAAAATTTCGGTTGTAACAATGGTAAAGAAACATTGCGAAAACGTCGCGATCTGGAAGCGACCAGAAAAATTCGAGAAAAGTCAAGTGTAGGCTACCATGGGCACTCGAAACGCGAGCACGGAAAACGCCAAATTCTATACTTGACAACGCAATCGTTGATTTCGGCGGCCGCAGATAGCAACGAACGGATGACAGACTTGGCCTATTTTGCCTGTTGTTATCCGAGAGAGAGGACGAGGTAAGACCATCGGCCGCTCTTGGTCGGCAGGTTAACCCTTTCGCTGTTACGTAAATTTTTGAACTTGCACCAGTGGGCCACAATACAAATTTCATATTAAAAATTTTATAATGGCAAAGAACTGCGAAATATATTAAAATAACGGTACAATCTTGCCAATAGCACATTTTTCGTGGTGGTGATCGCCAGTGACCATCGTGGCCCCATGACGCAGTTTATCTTTCCAACAAATTTCAGAAATGATTGAGGAAGATAGAAAATGTGTTTGAACGGTAATTTTCAATAATTTAGACAGTCTGTGAGTATTCTTCAAAGGTGTTAGACTACAGTGTCGTACTAATACTTGTTAATAAATGTTTGCCCCGTTTTAATACATTCCACTGAAAAATATAATTTTTAATAAACACGAACTGTACTGTTTCATAAAATAGAAAGTATGTACATAAAAAAATTCTGTATTATCAAGAACATTACTTTGTTTTTAGCTAAAACAGAAGATTAAATATTTTATATATTAAATAAACATTTGTTATTGTTGAGTAGCGCACTTTTTAATTTATAAGGTTATATGCATATTTGCATAATTCATTAATTTTTATTCGAGAACATTTGTTTCAAAATGAATGATTTTAAAAACAAATTCATGGCGGTCACCGATGACCACCATGGCTCAAAGCGTCGGTCCTATGGGACCACTGTGGCAGCGAAAGGATTAAGGACTCCGACAAGAGAGAGAGATCCCGGTAGGAAACTTCGGTAACAATATCTGGACGCCTACAAACCCGAATCGAATCTCGGACCAGGGTTCGGTCGATTACCAACTTAACTGTAGGGATTTTTACAGGCAGGAGGGAGAGTACGGGGGAACTGTTCCTGGACGCTCGACCGACAACGAGAGTACAGGGTCTACCATTTATCTCGGAACCCATGCGCGCGTGAACTCATGAACAGCGCAACGTTTGGCATGATCGGCGATACTCTGATCCGAGATTCGATTCGGGATACAAGTATGTTTGTTTCTCAGCCGATCGCGCCCGAGTTTTGCCGAACCGAGCCGAGCCGAGCCGAGCCAAGCCGAGCGGAGCCGAGCCGAGACGACTCAAAGAATTACTACTGCTCGTCGTGCATACTCGTATCCCGAATCGAATCTCACAATCAGACCAGAGTTCGGTCGATTACCAACTTAACTCTAGGGATTTTTACATCGCCCCCCACAGCTCTCTACATGACATTATACTTTCAGCAATGGTTTGCAGAGGGTTCCTCTGCACATTCATGAGTTCGCGCGCGCGCGGGTTCCGAGATAAATGGTAGACCCTGTACAGCGATAATACCTGGACGCCTATCGAACGGGAGAGTTCAGAACATTGCGCTAATTATAAGACGACTTGTACGAATAAATAAAAGAAACTGTATCTTAAACGTTGTCCTTGGAATCCTGTCTAATTCAATAAATCCTGCCTGTCCAACAGATTCCTTGCTTTTCGATAAATCATGGCTACAAGGTTCAATTTTTTCTGCATTACTATCTGTAATAATATTTCAAATTATTTAGAGAACTTTTTCTCAACAAAGTTTGCTTATTTATTTTCTTTATATAATTTCAATTTATTTTACAGAGTACCCCTTTTCTGTACTGTTATTCTCCTTCATGTGATTTTTATTATTTTACTTTGGTTTTTTATATTTTTCATGTTTTTATATTTGAACCTTTCTTTCTGTCTAGTGTTCTTTTTATTGATCTCCTTTTCATTTCACCACGTCACAGTTTTTGTCTACTACTTTCTTATCCCTTTCTTTTTCCTTTATTCAATCTCGCTCTCACAATTTTTCAATCTTTTCTTCCATTCCTTCTTATCTCCTACTTATTTCGTTATCTAAGATTGCTCCTTTCTGACTTCTAGGATTTCATGTTTCTTCTTTGTTGACTTCCTTTCTTATTTGATATCAGGTGAATTCAATTCCGTTTTTCATTTTACTTTTGCTTTAAACTTCAACTTATTCTCTTATTAACGGTCTATCAATTTCTTTCCTTATTTCTTTTCACTTTGAATCTCATTCGGTATGTTACACTTCACATCGGCTTTTTAAAATTTTCCTTTCAAATTATGTAACTACTTTCTCGACTCACTTATTTCTTTTTATTTTACAGTTGTGTTGGTTATTAAATTTTCTTTTATCTACGTAAGATTGAATTTTCTTTGCTCAATTCCGAGTCATTTTTTGGTATTCGTCATTCAAATAAACATTTTTTTAAACAGAAATGAATTTAAAATCACAGTTATAATAAAACATGTAATTTTAAAAAAACATATGCAGATTCATATTAACTGTTAGGAAAAAGAATATGTATTTTGTAGATTTGGATCTTGAAATTGTTCTGTACATGAAAAATGAATGAAAAATGAAAAATCGTTCAAATTCTGGAAACATTAATTCGTGAAACTGAGACAATGATTACTGTTCACCCTTTGACATCAAAATAAGTCGATGGCACATTATTGATTTGACAATTTTAGCGAATTTTGATGAAAAATTTAAAGCTACAAAACGTAGATTTAGTTCCAAAATTATAGAACTTAAAAATTTTAGAATTCCAGAACTTCAGTTTCAGATTTCGAAAATTCCAGCATTTCAAAACTTTGGTTTTCCAAATTCCAGAATTTTTTAATTAAAACTTTCAAGGACCTCCTTGAAAGAAAACCTCCTCAGAATAAATCCTAACCACGCCAATGATTGCAGAATAGCGTCCATGTTACCTTGAGAAAGGGTTATTGAACGTGACGTTAACCGTGAGAACGAAGATACCGAATGTTGCATAAAATCTGTGTGTCTGTAACGTCCGAGGGAACTTTCTGGGGCAGCTAATAGCGCTCTTAAATTGCACCGCCATTCTCAACTTTCAGTTTCTTTTCTTCTCGTTGCAATCTTCTCTTCCTGTTTCTTCCCCTTCCCTTCGACTCGCCAGCCCGCTCATTATTCTATTTCGTTTCCCTTTCTTTATCCCTGATACCCCTTCGTCATCTCGTTCTTCGTCGTCCCCCTTCGTTTACCTAACACCCTCTAGTACACGAGCAGCAATCGTGGAATCACGTTACTGCTCGACTTCCTTAATTTACATGCTAATAGAGACGAAGGCGAATCGCAGATAATTAAAGGCCCATTGTTACATGGCTCGTGCAACTCGAGCGTATAAATTTTCCTGCATTCCGTCGGCACACTTTCGCCCGAAGGCTTTTACGTCGAGAGGTATGTGTATACATGGACGCTCGTAAATATTTCACGATTTGTTCAATGGCCGATGAATTGCTCGCTCCTTTCGCACGAATCATTAGCTATTTAGGTTTCGAGAGCTTTGAAACATCGCACTGCTAGAATTTTTTGTTTGCAGGAATTATGTATGGTTTCTTTTTAATCCCCGAATGGCAGACCTCTCAGTCAATAACAATTTTATACTGATCTTTATTTTCGTTTTCTAAATTTTAGACTATTATTTTATTTGTTTTATTTGTTTAGATTTTAATGTAAAGTGTCTAATTTAGTTTCATATTACGATTTGATTACATTTTATATATGTTTAAGTTGTAATTGATCTGGCATCGGCTTGGTTGATTTATTTTAAATATGATTGATTTAATGAAAATTTTGACTCGACAATTTTCAGCTTATTGCCTTAAATGTACAAAATGCCCTTGCTGTACTTCAAATCCTTTAAGATTTAAATTTAAAAGGTTTTTTGATTTTAATAAATTTTTCTATTTCTGGTGTATTAATTACCTTCGGATTTACCATACACCTTAATTATATTATTTAGTTATAGTGGATATCAACACAATAATTAACATAATATTAGATAATTTTTAGATAATTATAAATCTTAGTTAAATTAAATTTTTGATGAAATATTTAATTGTAGTAAGTAATTAAATTGAATTAATAATAATTTAATAAATTTAGAAATTATAAACTAGGATTAGATACTCTATTATATTAAATAAAAATTAAAAAATATTTATTAAGTATAAATCATTGAAGTAATGTGAATTTTTAGAAAAATTTATAATCCACTTTTCTTAATAAAAAATTAAAAGTACACTCACGATTAAATCAGGATTCCTAGGAAAAATGGTGATGTTGCGGGTTCCCGCCTTTTTCCTAAGTCATCCCCGGGGAAAATGACAATGTAGAGAGGGGGCCCTATAGATATACCTAATACATACATATAGGTCAGTGATCTCCAACCAAATGCCTATGAACGTTTACGCGGGAAAATTTGAGTTATGTATTTGAAAATTTATCATTCATATTTCTCAGTTATTGTACATACCAAATTTTATAATAGTTAATAATCAAAACTATATTACTTTTTTCCTAAATCACATTCAATATTAATATCGTCAAAATTAAGATTTTGAGAATTACCACTTTCCCTATATCATCTTTATCTTTAGGGAAGCCTGATTTGATTGTGAATGTACAAATATAAAACTTTGTAGTACAAGTTTATGAGCATCACCTGTGAATACAATAGAATACACTTTTAAATATTATTCTGCAACCGAAAAAAATATTTAGGTACATATTATTTTTTGAAATTTCTGTCAGCCTTTTGGTACGTATTTTTCCGCAGTGTACCGTTAAAAAACTCACATGTTCGAAAGATATATAGATATATTCAACACACGTAACGTTTTCATTCAATATGGTCTACAAAAAAATCCAATTCTGTTTTCAAATGAGTTGTTTCCATTCAACACAGTTAAAACAAAAAGGGTTGCTGTTCCAAAAAGTGGCATTTGAATTCAGTCCTAAATAGAGCTACATATTGTTTACTTTATAGGGATATACCCTTATAGGCAATAAATTTAATGACATAGAGTAAAAGTATTTATCCAACACCATTTATCCGAAAAGGAGGAGATTTCTTCAGAAAATCATTCTTAATTTACTATAATTACAGTAGACCCTCATTATATTGGCACCAACGTGACTGTAGGAGAGGAAAAATCAAGGAGAGTGGAGATAAAAATATATCATTTTAATGGACTATAATGGTGGAAGAATGGCACTAGGATGCTTTAAAATCCATGTGAATGTCAAGTTGCTCACGTTGCAATATAACGAGAATCTACTGTATTCGGAAATTGATTTATCCTTAGGCGATCACAAGGGACCCTATGATATTAAAAATTATTTTCCCAACAAATTATTTAACAATATTTATGGTGAAATCAGATCTCTCTAGGAAAATTGTGATGTCTTGCCCCCCCCCCCCCCCCCCCCCCCCCCCCCCGCTTTCACCAGTTCCGGAAATTTTGACCCTCGCCATGGGCCTCGATTTTTCGAGACTTCCGCCTCACCATCAGGCTGTCCCAAGGAGAATAATGATATACATCTGTGGTAGATCTGTGACCTCCCACCACTCGCGTGTAAACATGGGAAAATTTTAATTAATATTTACTTCGTTATTGGTACCCTTTGGTTGAATACTAAATTTTATAATATCTGATAGACATTATATTATTTTGTTTCTAAATTACTTTTAATATTAATATCGTCAAAATTATACTTGTACTTTTTGCTTTTGTACTTGCACTGTTTTATATCATTAAAGTCTCAATATCACTTATAATATTTGATGCCATTTAAAAAAGAGTAAGTGATCTTGTTTTTCTTTCTTTCTTTTTACAGAACAAAATATTTTTGCAATTTCTATATTTGCAATCCGTACAATTGGGCAGTAACTTTTGTTTCGTTCTGTTATTGCAACAGTAACATTTACTTTCATATACTATTTTAAAATTTATATTTCTGATAATTTTAATTATCTACCACACATCATAATTAAAAATCAGTCACGAGCAACATTATAAGTTCTGTTTTTTCTTAATCATATTTTATAAAACTTGCATAAATCACATTTTTAATTTTGTTATCATAAAATGTTAAGATGAACCAATCTTTTTTTAAAATATTCATAAATATGTGATATTTAAGTAACGTTGAGTAATTCTGCTATATAATATTTGATAAAAATTCGGGATCGTGAATTCGAGTCACCTTACGTTGTTTTACACCGTCCCTGAAGGCGGTAGTTCGAAGATCAACGGCTCGTGACCACCTGTTCTACAACGGTATTCCATTGTTGTTGGTGGCATGGTAGAAGCCGCAGTTGTTCATGGTATGGTGTCTCGCCGGATACGGGATGCGGCTACATGCTCCATTAACTTTCTCGACGTCTTTCGCCATAGAGCAGAGACGCCTGCGGCCTTACGGAACACCATGGATGTAGGAAGTACCGTATGTACAGGACGTTCAACAAATAATGCTCGTTGCTTTCAAAAGTGGTTCTCATTATCATGTTATGTAAACATTAAAAAAGGTAAATCCAACCGTAAAATTAATTAGGTATGGCTCCAAAATTGCAGATCAACGCGTGTTCTTTAATTCTAAATACTTTTACAGTATTCTAAGAATAAAATATTTTGTAATTCTAAATAGTATATAAATATTCTTTCGTGCTCATTCTTTTAAAATAAATTGTTACAACAATATTAAATTTATTTATAAAATATATTAGTATTGTTATTTTAGAAGTTTTAAAGTTTTAAAGTATAAATTTGTTATATTTCAATATGGTGCAAAATTAAATATAAATAAATTACAAAATACAAGAGTTATTTATAAAAAAATATAACACAGTATACATTTTATGGAAATAATGCACAAAATATGCAAATGCAATCAAAATTAAATAACACGTATGTTGAATCTATTGGAGCTATTATTATTAGAATGTGAACTCAGAACTGTAATTGTAGTTGTGGTTCAATATTAATGATATCATAGTGTGTTCTTCGCTAAAATTAATACCATTATTCGAATAATTTCGCGACTGTAATATGTTTATGTTACGTCCCGACAAAGGAAATTCCATTCTCTCCAATTTCAAGTTGCAAAAGCGTTAGCAATCAGGAAATCGGTTCATTGACTGACCTCCTTAGAGTCACCAGCGTCAATAAATTCTCTCTTCTTCTCGAAACGCTGCGTCAAAAATTATGTGCAACGCATAGACATTCCAACAGGTCAGTATACTACTGAACTCTTTCCTTAATCATGCGAAATCAGCATTATCGGCCTTCATAAAAAACCAGTTACGGACAATAGCCATACAGACGGCCATACAGTCGCGAGGTGCGCGGTCTTTCTGTCCGAGAAACATCTAGTATTGCAGAATACGTCGAGCAGAGTTTCGTGAGAATCAAGTGTCACGCGAAAAGACTCAGTTTTCTCGTTAATAAGACTCAAATTTTCAAACCATTTGTAATTAAAACTGTTAGTGTAAAATATTTAGATTTATTGTTAGTGTAGAGTCATAGTTTCATCTTGTCAAGAACATTGTATCATCATCCGTGCGTCGAGAGAAGAGAGAGAGAAAGGAGCGAAGGATCGAACTCGTTAACCGTTTCTGTTCATCTAAATATCCGGTGAGTGCGATTAAAAACTGGATACTCTGTCCTCAGTAATTAAAGAAAATTGTAATATCTTTTGAATGCCCATTATATTTTCATACTTCGTTTCTTTTGGCAAAATATATAATAGTTATTTATTCAATCTCGATAATTATTTAGTGCGTATTTCCCAAACCTTGTGTCCAACGAGCGAGAGGCTTGTATAAGTCTAGACCGAATCCGAATCCTATAATATCTTACCTTCACAAAGAAGGTGTTTAAGCGTTGCGTCGGATCATATCAATCCGCAGACTAGTCACCTACCACTACGCCTGCTCCGCACGTAACATTTACAAATTAAGTGTTCGTTTTTTAAAATATTGTGCGAAACACGTATCAAGTATTTTATATCAAAAATCTTTAAAATACAACAAATTACTATTCTTACTTGTAATAAAACAACCTTTTAATGTAAAATGCCTTAAAAACTGTTTATTTCCAATTAAATCCTTAATAGCTACCAAATTTTTGTACACACAGTTATGAATACAAAATAGAAATTTCTTAATTTTTTTTATTAAATTATATCCACAAATAATAATTACTGCTTGTATAATTGTTATACCTATTGCCATTGTTTTAATGATAAAATAAATTTCATAGAACAGCACAAAGTGGTATATAATTAAATTTAGTTGCAAAACATAATCTATAATCCTATCACTACGGAATATAATTTTCTTCAAATTTTCTACCGCATCGTGGATATGTAGATTTTCAAGTATGGAATTTAAAATTGAACTCGCACGTAGCAGGATTTCCTTTCACCATGGAATAACAACGTTTGAATAGGAAATGAGAATACGAAATTGGATGAATCATAATCCCCAACGGAGAGGCAAATTCAATGATGCGTTTACTACGTGGAATATTTCGCAAAATAAGAAAATCAGAAAGCTGTGTTTTGTAAGAAACTAGGTGTTACATAAGATTTTGAACGGCTTTATAATCTCACAGTCACCTGAATAGTTGCTGTTACACTAGAAATAAAAATAAAAATATTGTTTTCCTAAAAAAAGGAAATAGAATGATCATAAAATTATCAGTACATCTCTATTCATCAAAATATTACTGTTACTATATTATGACTCTAACACCAACTATCGAGTCTAATGTAGGAACGACTCGTACGTCGACATTGCACTACTACAGCACCCCCCAATTTTTCTATAAATATATTTATTCATTTTGTCGATAATAAATAACATTTTTACATGTTTAATTTTTACCATAATTTTAATATTTTATTCAAACATGTATACACTATATTTACACTGTGTTGTATATTTGGAAAGTTCCAGTACCCCCACGATTTTAAGCCACGAACCGGCACTGGTACAATGTACACTGAATTTTAAATTGGAACTGACATAGAAAAATAAGTATATCAAAAATGAAACATGAACCAGCATATACAATAATTCTGTATCTCAACAAAAAAGTCATTCAATAAAAATACTTTAATCAATTTTATGATTTAAAATAAGAAACTTGAAACCTGTTATGTTGACTACCTTAATAGTTCTACTGTTAATATAATATTTTCTTTATGCTTTTAAAAGTAGTGCAAATGTTCTAAATAAAAAGTTCCTGCTCGCCTTTAACTCAAGGAATTTTTAAAAACTTAAGAATACATGCAGAATTATATAGTTAGTTAGCTTGATTATTTGAAATTATTCGCAAAATATTTATTATACAAAAAATTATTCGAAATAAAAGTCATATGGTATACTATGCAGTAATAAATTTACAATTATCTTGCGTTTCTATTATTATACTTAAATATCACCTTGGGTTCTTTTAATGAAGCAGCGAACATTTTAATTTGGAATCAGAAATATAATACAACTCCAATAATCTGATATCCAATAATTTCCTTTTGTATTATCTAGTTCTTTAAAATATATTTTAATTATTTATTTAGCTAATTATATACATATCGATTACATATACATAGGTTGCATATAACCTGTATTGAGTATACATATTGACATAACTTTTGACTTTAACCTAACCATATTGAATTCTTTTTCGATATATTCTCATACTATTTACCGAGAAAAATGCCAAAATGCAGGTTTTAATAATAGGAATTCATTTGTTTAAAACTTATACATATGTAAAACTGAACATTTTTAGGCGTACTTTTAAGGTTAGTTTGACGCTATATTAATTTCTGTCTATAATCTGATTGGTCCGCACAGATGAGCATCAAAGTACTTTGAAAAAATTAACCTAACCTAATTTAATACATTGCAAAGCACATGAGAGACATTTGAGTTCTTTCGTCAAAATGAGCGCCATCTACGTGTATCTCCTTAAAAGCATCGATTTCACTCATTGGACGAATTATGGATAGAAACCAATATGGCGTCAAACTAACCTAAAAATGCTCAACTTTTCGTACACATAGCTTTTGAACAAAGCGATCTGTAAAATTGAAACTTATATTGTTTTAATTAATCTCGTCGAATGCAATTCGAATATATGAAAGAAAAGTCAATGATTTTGTGTGTCAAAAAATAAAGTTTAGCCTAAATATAATTATTCTACAATAATTTTTATAAAATGGTACAGGTACAGAAGAAAATTACGTTCTTATTGTTAGATTATAAAGTGAATTAGACAGAAGTTGTATCAAACATATTTGATATTTTAAAAATATTTTTAACTTGCATAAAGTAGTAAATAATTTAAAATACTCTTGCTTATATTTTTTTATCAGAGCTACCCTTAGAGATTATGAGACCCGAGGCAAATATCAAGATTATTAAAAATACATAATTACAAACAGATGACTTTAAAATCTATTCTAATAAAATTATAACATAGCATGTGTAATTATATTTGTGATTTATTGTAAAATTTGATAATTTGATGGTGTAAGAGGGCGAAGTAGGATAAAATGGTTTTATCTGGCACTGCAGCATTCAATAGCTTCAACTCTCTATAATATCAATCGGGAGGGTAGTTACAGGGTAAAGTGTAACGAGCAAGTTTTATCATATTTTCCCGATTTAATGATATGCAAAAATTTTAGAATATTCTAGATATGGTTATTTATGATTCTGAATTTTTCCAGATTTTTTCGTTGTCAATCATAAGCGTGAAAAATAAAAATTGCAAAAGAATTCAAGAAATGTGGATTTCGTGTTGAAGTTTTCGAACAACTATATTTTTACTTTTACAGTAGTTATATATTAACATGCATATTATCCTCAACTTTTTTCAGATTTTTCGTCGGAGTGCGCCGTTTTTAAAAAAAGTATTTGACCGCGAGGCCCCGAGCAAATGCCACGTTTTCCTATGCTAGGGACAGCCCTGTTGTTCTTATTATGCGTTTAATTAAATTTTTTTTCTATTTACAGAATTTTTATTTATAGATATTGCATCATATTATCTATTTTCAAACCTGTTTTATTTTCCTTCCAGCTGTGTTAATATTTTCAGGAGAAACAACGATCTGTAATTACATGCCTAGTATCAACATAAAGCGTTCTAGGTGCAGCGATGCGATTATAACGAGCAACAATGGGCCAAGAAATCAGTTTAAAATTTTGATACAGACCTGCTACCTTATTCGCTTGAAGAAGAAGCAACAAAGACGTCTGCTTAAAAATTTCACGAACCTTGGAGGAACTGGTCACGAGCACAATGCGTTATTGCGAAGGATCTACTAAGAAGCCGAACAACAGCAAAGTTCAGGGAAACCATAGCTGGGTCAGCAAAACGAAGGTAATCGAGCGTATAACCATTCATCTACTTGTAAATTATTACGAAAACACCGGCAAACTTTGCTTCTGGCAGAATTTGCGAAGCAAATTGTTCATCTTTGAAGGCAGTCTATTCCCAAGATTCGCAATGAAATTCGTGCTGACATTCATTTACAATTCGAGGCAGTACTTACGTAAGTAATCATTGAGAAACATTGAGAGAAAGTCAGGAAAATGAAAAGTTATAATTTCTGACGAGATGTAATGTTTCATAGTACCTTTTCGATCAAAAGTCATGATACTAGAGTCGTTTTTCTCATTTTTAATTATACAATTTAAAATGCTTCAGTTATATAGCTTTATTGCTCTGTATGATTATAAATATCCAAGACCGTATCTAGATCTTTTCGGACCCTAGGTATACAAATAAAAGTGAACACCTTTTTATATAAACAAGAATAAAGGTAATATATGTTAAAAAAGGTTTCAAAGTTATGTTAATTTATACTGTTATACTTTTAGAATACAAGAAATATAAGATGAAGATAAAAAATCAATAGATATTAACAAATTAAAAATGCTTAGTTCCTAATTTTGAAACCTGTAAAGCTATTAATAATATCTTCATAACAGAGTTAATTAAAATAAAAGATTTTAAATATCCTTTTTTATGTACAGTATTGCTGATGCATTAAGCTTTTGTTCCGAAAGTACATATACATATTGTCTAAATAATTTTATACTATTTTCAGTATGGAAAGTGAATGTTGGCGTTGCAATAAGAATATTATTATTGTTACATATTTTGAAATTAGAGTTCGGATTCATTAATTTCATGCTGTAATGACGAACACTTGCAAGCCCCTCTTTTTTGTATGCCCTATTTTGCCTAGTGACAAACGCGGCCCTGCGGATATGCATATGTTCAATACTAATTGAATAGAAGAAAATACAATTTTTGAAAACAATGGAAAACGTATTTAACTCTTCTTTAGAGTACATACGAGGATCATAACAGCCTCGCAAATCTTGAACCCTTGAAAGTGGTACCTATTGTTCACCGATCAGAAGAAGTCCCATGCGAATAACGCAATCTGATTGGTCCCATACCACCTCAGCTCACACGACACTTTCAGTTCCGACGTATGATTGGTCGAAGCGATCACGTCTACTATTTAGACTTGTGTAAAACTAGGGGGTTAGTCGATGTGTGCGTAGTACCTCTTCTTGCCCCTTGTGCCGTCTCGAGAGACTTCTTGTTATTAGTGCACAATACTTAAATGAAATAATGACTACAGGACAATATCTATTTCAATAAGGGTTCAAGTGTTGCAGTTAACACAATTACAAAATTAGTATATGCATAGGTAAATGGTACTTACTTGGGACAATAGGAAACTCTAATTCTGTATTATCAATAATTTTGATAAGATTTTGAATAAACTATCCCAGATATTAGTTATCATGTGTTGAATTATTAGTAAGGTTAAGATAGTAAAATATATTAAGTAAAAGCAAAAATATCCAACGTTTGTAGAGACACATTCTAAACAAAGGTGATAGGAGGATAACCAGATCTGTCTGGATTTTGTTATTCGAAGTCAAGAGACTGTATCGCCAGATAGGACAATAAACGGTTTTGAAAAGAAAAGCGGACCCCAAACTTTCTTTTGGGTATTCAAGTTAGTCTCATTCTAACTGTTCGAAGAGTACAGATGTGTTTTTCCGAGTTGTCAGAATAAAGCTATAGTTCTTGAATAAACTGCTTTATTATTTCAATCACCCATTTCCAACTTTAATATAAAATATTAAAAAAGGAATGCTTTTTTAAAAATATTTTAATGAATTTAATCATCTTCTTAAACTTTTTTTAGTACATGTTGATGTCCTGTGACTTTTGAACGTGAGTATATATCGATCTCTTGATAGTTGCACTTAGCATGATGGAATGAAACATTTTTGCTAATTATACAAACCGGTCTGTGTTACCTATTTTTTTACCACTGCTTAATGTTGCATCAACAGGTATATTGCTCCACAAATTCTAGCTTATTTTTTGAAACTATCCCTTCAATAGACACTTACTTATTTACTTAACTACTCAAATAATGATTGGTCATGTATGGTACCAAATATGCAAGGTATTGGAGAACTGATTTTGTAACTAAGTTCAAAAGGAGGGAAATTGTTTTTGCAATAGTAATTGGATCTAAAATTTACGAAATTGTAGTGAATTCAAAACTCTAGAAAGTGGGGCCCAGGACTATAACCCCTTCAGACCCCCCTTGATCAGACCTACCTGAATCTGGCGTCCGACTTTAAAAAATTCAATTTCTTTAAATTGTATTGTATTCCCCTTCGTTTGGACTCGTTTGTACCACCTTCACTTTCGTTTGTGCCCCAAGGGGTAAAAAGATATAAGGGGGCAAAGATACCTTAGCACCCCACTTTAACATTTTTTAATTCTCTCAACGCCATAAAAAAAAAGAAACGTTTGCACCCGTTTGTACCACCTTCACATTCGTTTGTACCCCAAGGGGTTCGTTTATACCGATTTTTGAAACTGACGCCAAGGCTGACCGCCACTTTTGAAGATTTTTTATATTAATCACATAAAGACCATAAATATTACTTACCTAATATTACTAACTCCAAATCTACGACCTACAGAATTTCACCCCTATGCGTTAGTCGGAAACTCTATAGTGGCTCGTTAAAAGAAAGGAACTATCCGAGATAAATGTACGATTCTGAATGATATTCACAATGGAACATATCGAATGATTAATGAAAGTACTATTAAGAAAATATAACATTTAGCATTCAAAGTATCGTAAAAGTTTATCACACCATCTGCAAAATAAGTTTAACACGATAATTCTCTTCGCACGAAGCGGAATGATATTGTGCATATAATTAATGATTGTTAAGTGATATAAAACAAAAATTCCCGGTTACCCCTTGGGGTCAATTTCAAAAATCGGTACAAACGAACTCCTTGGGGTACAAACGAAAGTGAAGGTGGTACAAACGGGTACAAACCTTTCTTCCTTTTATGGCGTTGAGAGAATTAAAAAATGTTAAAGTGGGGTGCTAAGGTATTTTCGCCCCCTTATATCTTTTCACCCTTTGGGCTACAAACGAAAGTGAAGGTGGTACAAACGGGTACAAACGAAGGAGAATATAATACAATTTGACGAAATTGAATTTTTCAAAGTCGGGTGCCAGGTTCAGGTAGGTGTTGATCTGGCACTGACATCAAACTTTAGTTGACAAAAACACTTTAAATTATCGGCACTACAATATTAACTTACACAATTTAATTTTTTTCAATCAGAACGTTTGGATTTTTTACATCTGAGAGATATATTGAAGATTATGTCAGTTAATATGTTGAATATCGCCAAAAATCCTTCCCTCAAAAAAAGCACCGGGCTTGGAGAATATTCAAAATATTATATTAAAATATCTTACAAAAAAAGCAGTCATTCAACTCATGTACATAATAAATGCCGCGTTAAAATTGTCACATTTTCCTAGTCATTAGGAAACAAGTAATGTAATACCAATATACATATAAAGCTGGTAAATGCAGTACAGAACCGAGTAGGTAGTTATAGACCAATTAGTCTGTTATCAACGCTACGCAAACTAACCGAAAAAATTATTCTTAAAAGGATTAACACCTTTGAAAAGAAAGAAAAGATTATAATAGATGAGCAATTTGGCTTTAGGGAAAAACATAGTACCGTGCAGCAACTCGTAAGGATCGTTAACGATATAAGTATTTTTAGTTTAGATAAAGTTACTGTCATGTTATTTCTAGACATGGAAAAGGCATTTGATCGGGTCTGGATCGAAGGATTGGTTTATAAGATGATCATGTACAAATATCCGCCAGTATTAATTAAGTCTATTCATTCATATCTGCAAAATAGACATCTTATAGTTACAGTAGATGGGTTCAAATCCACTAAACGCAAAGTCCATGCAGGAGTACCACAAGGCTCTGTTTTGGGTCCGAAGTTTAACATCGTAAAAACAAATTTAAAACAACTGCAAATATTTCAAAATAAATGTCTTAGATTAATACTGGGTGCTAATAGGTATAGCAAAATCATAGATTTACATGAAAGAGCAGAAGTGGAAATATTTAGGAATTGCATTGTTACATTAGCTGAAAATTTTTACGAAAATCATCTGCAGTCTAGCAAGCTAACAAAAGACATCGTTAAAACAACTAAATCAGATTTACCATTTAGGTTAAAACACCGAGTGCCTTACCAGGGATTGTCTTTCTTCAACAAATAACACTTCACCAAGTGTAAATGTATGTAGGTTTTTCAATTAGTTTTTCCTACCCCTCACTCATTGTCAGTATTGATATGCTTTTAAATATATTGTATAAGTCACTATACCAAATTTGTGTAAACACGTGAATGTGTATTAAGTTAAAAATAAGTAAGTTAAGCTATAAATACATATTAGCAGGTACTACACGCAATGAAGAGAAAGTACAAAAATATATTTATGTATGTAAATATACTTTGTAAAAACTGTTAACAAATTAAATATATTATTATAAAAAAAAAATAGGTTCTCGTCCGATCACCGAAGTCAAGCTAAGTTCGGCGCGGATAGTACTTGGATGGGTGACCGCTTTGGAACTCCGCGTGCTGTTAGTTCTTCTTTTTCTTAAATTAAAAAAAAATTGACAGCCACATTCGATAATTTAACTCTTTTCTATTTAATTTTTAACCGACTTCGAAAAAGGAGGAGGTTACCCAATTCGATCAGTAATTTTTTGTTTATGTTCGCTGATTACTCCGAGACGGATGGACCAATCAAAACGAAACGTTTTGTGTTCCGTACGAAGGAACAGCGTACGAGAATTTTGAAAGTCAAGTTATGACGGATTCGTGACAGTAAAGCTATTTTTGAGTTAAGCATTTTGGTAATTATTTAGATTACGAACGGTAACTCCGATTTCGATGATTTTTGAATATGTTGTAGAAATCAACATTTTGAACAACTTTTTCCTATACATATAACCGCCGCTCGGCCTTAGTTTTCGAGATATTTTCGAAAAACTGTCGAAACTAACACATTGAATTCTGGCCATCCATGTGCGTCCGTGACAACGTACGCATTAGTATGGGATTGCCGCTTTTCTACTGTTTCTGCAGGCAAGAGCACGGCGACCGATGACTAATATATACCTTGTGTACTTCTGCATTCATGATTTCAATGTATCGTAGCTATGATGGCAGCTGGGAATTTAATATAGCCTAACCTAACCCAATCTACTCTACCTAATCAGTGAATTAAGTTAGGTTAGGGTAAAGTGATATTCTGGTCGCCGTCAGGCGACCAGACACACATACTGAAATTCAAAATCATGAAAATTAGTTAAATTTAATTTTTAAGCCCACCTGTTATATATGAATATATATATTGGTGTCGGTCACCGTGCTGCTGCCTGCAAAAACAATAGAAAAGCGGCGATCGCACACTGACGCGTAAGAAGTACACGGACGCACACGAACAGGCAGAATTCAATGTATTAGTTTCGACAGTTTTTCGAAAATATCTCGAAAATTAACTCCGAGCGGCGGTTATATGTATAGGAAAAAGTTGTTCAAAATGTTGATTTCTACAACATATTCAAAAATCATCGAAATCGGAGTTACCATTCGTAATCTAAATAATTACCAGCATTTTAATATTACCGGCAATAGTATTGTATTATAGTTTATCTTCTTCGTCCAATGGATTTAGAGTTTTTAATTTTCGCTTCGTTCTCAATATATATTTCTCAATATATCATGTCATAAACTGAGTCTTCCTGAAGAGTAGACCCTATTCGTAATTCCTATTCGACAGCGGTCGACTAGCGGTACCTGCCCTTCGAGGGTCAACCTGGATAGAAAGTCCTCAGATACTTCAGGTATCGCCCCACCCTCGCATGGACGAAATCGTGCTAAGGGCGCAAAGAAGATGGGCACCAGGGGACACGCTGATTGGCAAATTAACATGTCGCGTGAAACCCAATCAGCGTGTTCCCCTCAAAACAGGAAAAATCGGGAACGCGAAAACGACATCGGATCGCCTCTCGGCTAATCCATCATCGACAACGTTTAAATAGGTTTTATTAATAGCCGTGGAGTATTAGTATAAATCAATAATTTTTCATATTTTATATATTTTGCATTTTCTAGGACTATTATATTGATTTCTTATACATATGATGTATAGGGTTTGCGTGTATTTTTTATACCTTCATATGTCAGAAATGCATAAATATCCGCAGTCTAGTAGTTATTAGATATATAACGACATTTACTGATAACGTACTCGCAAAGCGCTGACGTCAACCCCGATGAACATGTGTGGAACTAATTAAAACAAGAATTTTAAAAATATGAAATTTTAACCAAAGGAAATGAAAGAAATATTTCTATTGATTTGAAATATATACTATTTAATTATTAAATATGTATCTACATGATAAGAATATATTGAAACGAAATCATAATATATAATATAGTTTATAAGATATAACAAAATAATTATTATTATTAACTTGTATGGTATTCATTTTGTCATGTACATATAATATATGTGTAGAGAGAATCTATGATAGGTTCTTACAGACACATAGGACCCTATAGAAAAAAAGATAGTAACACGCATAAAATGGTTATTTTATTGTAACCAGTTATGTTATATTTGTTTAAAAAGTGAAAATTGCTGAAAACGCCATCTCACCAATTGAAGGTTAACCCTCACAATCAGAGGATCAAATATCTTCATTTTCTTTCATAAGATATTTTTAAGTTATAAAATTTATTTACTGTTTATGTGTTTACATTTTTGGAATAATTATGTTTTTAACCACCATAAAATAATTTTTAACAAAAAGTACAACCGACTTCGAAATGCACTAAAAAGTATGAAATAATGTCTATTTCATTTATACAAATACCCAACAGCTACTAATAAAACCTATTTACTCGTTAAATAGTATACTAAATACATTTCAACCTTTTCGGAACGCTATTTTTGTTAATTGTTACCAAATGTATATATAAATAAATTAGACAAAAGAATAAATATATTACACCATATTAACGTATAAAGACAATATAAAGACTTATATTGTTAGAATGTTCTACCTGTACATACTGATTGTATGATGCTAGCGGTGCACCTGTACTCCGCTCAGTACTATGAAAGTTAACCAATAATTGGATACATACATTGAATAACTCGAATACGTCAAATCCCAAATTACAAGTTAAAAGTTTAAATATTAGGTAGATACATAATATATAACTGTAATGCCAGTTTTGTGGAAATCTACTAGAATTAGAACTCTTCTCAATAAAATTTATATTAAATAAACAAAAGTACAGTTAATGTAGTATTACTTGGAAAATGAATGCTTTGTGATTCACTTGATAGTCGGGTACAGAATCATTCTGACTCGTAACAATGTCATTATAATTGTATACAAAATATATTAACAATGAGTTATAATAAAGAAAGCTTGTATGATACACATTCAGTTACTAATTGAGTACTTTACTGTTCTCCAAGAACGTTATTGTACGATGAATGTAATATTATCCAGCACAAAACATTTTAATATATTTCTTCTATGAAAAGAAGTATCTAACTGTACGATTAGCTGACATACAGGCTTAGTTGGTCGCCGTTTGAGTGGTCTGTAATCGATCGTCCTTGTCACTGCAAGAGCAGGTTTCACAATGTAATAAAAGTCGAAACGAGAGACGACCAAGAATGATTAGTTAATGTCGTTACATGGATTCGTTGTGACGTAATTATTTCCGTCACCACGACAGAAAAGCGATTATACGACCCCTGGATATTGATTTGCTCTCTTATGAATTTATCACGAATTATTAACTCGGCCATAGAGAGAAATTTTATTTTCTGAATTACAATTTTTCGGAAATACGAAATTAATTAATTCAATTTGAAATGTTAAAAGCAGTTGCTATTTTATTATAAGGAGAACTCTTCAAGTGTTAGTCAGAGTGTTAGTTCAGTGTCGTCAAACTGAATACGTCTACATATACCTATTTTGGGGGCAGACGACTAATTATTTAAAAGATATTAACAATTAAAGTTAGTTACTCCTTACAACCTTTTTTTTTCTTTTTTTTGCGAGGAGGAGGGGGAAAAATGCTATTACGCACACCGGGCGGCCCGGTAGTATGGGACTCCCCCCTCCTCCTACTTACTCCTGTGGAAGGAATTACTTGGAGGCTGGAACCGCCTTCCGGCATTACTTCGGCTCCCGAGTCATGGGTCCTCATTAGTTTGCTATATTTACTACGGTACTTTACTGGCGTGATAGCTGAGTTATTATAGTTAAAATTGACTTCCTTTAAAATAATTGTTAGTTATATGACTTTTTTGTTTCAGAATTAAATGATATCTTACTTCTAAAAACGCCATTTTAATTCCCCCCCCCCCCCCCCCCCCCCCCTTTGTGTAGGTTTTAGTTGTGGAGCTTGTTTAATATTCCTATAGGTGTTCTTTGTATTGCTATTCCTTCTAAACTTATTTCGTAGCTTTTTCCTATGCTCTTTCTCCCATTTTTCTTTGTCTTTTAGGCAGGTATACTCCTTACAACCTAAAATTGTATAATACATACATACCAACAGTCAACTGCGGCTAACCCTTGGACGACGGACCATGGAGAGAGACCCAATTGTAATTAAACTTTGTATTGCAAAGATCCACAGTTCAAATCCCGGTTTCGATTGAAAGTCAAACTAATGCAATATTGGGTATTCGTTAGCTGTACCTTTTCCAAATGATAAATCAAATCATCAGCAGCCTTCGCTTTAGAACATATCGATTAAAATCTTTAAAGGAACAGTAGTTACACGAATTTTACTTTGACCCGCTATTCGCTACAACTGATAGTCATTCTGTAATAGTCACAGTAACGCCAAGTTTGCGTAGTCATTTTCATCAAACTTTAAACTTTAAATTGATGTAGCATATTCTACGATAATTTTATGTCACTAAAACGTGTCAGACTTTTCATACTTTGAAAAGCAACATTAATGTCTTACCAACTCAATAGTTTCTTTTCTTATTAATACTGTCCCATATGTTATGAAATAAATGTGTTATTACAGGAAATTACTATCTATTTTAACTAAAATGTCTTTCTAATTGTATGACTTAAGAGAAACTTGGAAAATTTCTATCTCAAACATGATTTAAAGCATTCCATAAAAGATATTCAAAAAATGGCCGGTAAATCTAGATATTGTTCATTCAAAGAGAATCGATCAATTTACCATCACATTTGCTCTTTTTATCAGAGTTTTCCAACAGCGAAAAATCAGACGTTATTTGTTCAACTGTTCAAATGTGATCGACGTTCTATATATCGTTAAAGAATACTATATCAGTCGCTTTATTGGCTGAAATGTCGAACGAGATCTTCTGGCATCTGTCTGCTTTCCGGTTTCTAATACTGCGCAAAATTGCGAGTTTCAGTCTCGAACTAATTGTAATTAGCGACGCCAATTCACGCAGTGAGTACTTGAAAGGTTTGTCGATAAAGGAAAACTCGAGCGATCTGATTTTACGAAAGCGGTCCATTAGCGTTTTATGTGTTCTCATTGAACAAATTAACGTTAAACAGTAAGATTAAATTAACAACAGGATTTAGAAATAATTAAATGTCCCATGATATAATCAACTGGATATTTGTCTTAGTTACATTAGTTTGTATAATAAATTTTGAAATTATCTTTCTCTCTTTTGCGATCTCATGTGAATAGTATTAAGTTTAAAAATAAAAATAATATTATACATTTTTAATAACTTTTCGACTCACATTGCTGTCCTCTTTGGGCTTTATTACTTCCACATTTTATACCATGTATGTTTCACAAAAATTAACAATATAAATAACGAAAAAAATAAAAATACTTAAGATACAAAATTAAAATATATATTAATACTTTATTTTATTTTTTAATTCAATGCTTTTATCGTTACATCTTTTTAATTATGTGCAACTTTAAATTTAAATATTTTCCCGGACTTTTGTGAATTTAAAATATTACTGATAAGTTACAAGACTATTGATAACTGTAATGATTATTTGAATAGCTGAAGTTATCATGATGTCAAACATAAATCTTCAATTAAAAAAGAAAAGACACTGAATTAATTTTTATATCTAATACTTACAATTTTGGATTTAATTTACAAAAACTTAAAATATAAGAAATAGTTAAAGATACACAATATACTTATTTCAGTTACTATTAGAAAAAACATTTCACCGTTCAAACTATTCAGTATAGTATTGTTTTAATTTCTAATATTAACACTATTCATATAAGATTAAAGAAAAAGTAATTTTAATTTCGAGTACTCTCTTTCTTTAACCCGTCTTCTGTATTATTTGTTTCCAGAATTTCGAACAATTCTTCTGTTGTCTCTTCAAAAACTTCTTTCGAATTTGCCGTTTCTGTTTTTTTCATCCAATGGCAAAGTAAATTTTTTCTCGGGGAGTGTGTACTTTCTTCCCCCCCTTTGTGTCCCATCGGATATTGACGGTTCAGAAGTATGTACTATTTTTTCCATCATACACTGGGAAAATTTCGCATTGGATTTTTCTCGTCTATCTTCAAATCAAGCGACATTTTCAACAACACACACCCCCCCTCTCTCTCTCTCAGGAGAGAGAAAAAAGGCAGGCAGCATTTTCGTTGTGTGTCTCGCGGGAGGATCGTCTATCAGACTCGTCCAGTGGGGCTGAAAACAGACGATCTGTACCCCAGACATCTATGATACCATAAGTCGGAACTTCTATATATTTGAACTGCATGCCGGGCGAGTGCTTACGAGAAACTGCCACCGATCTCTCGTCGCCACCTAGCGGTCCCCGGCCCGAACTAAAGGCGTCCGGGGAAACGAAACCCTCTCTTCCCTTCCACTCAACGCCTACAATTCACTTGTCACTTTGATCACTTTACACTTTCAAAACTTTGAAATAAATTGAATGATGCAATCTATTTCTTGCTTCGAATGTAACTGTCGCGAAGACGTAAAATGCATTACGGTGAAACATAGGGCACCATGGTGGAGAGTGTTTCTAAGGACTACGAAAAATAAAGAACAATGAGATTGATATTTATTTAAAAAAAAAACACACAATTTTGAAGTTGTCTTCATTTATAATATTATGATTTGAGATTATAAGAAAAAAATATAAAATGAAAATAAAATTTCAATCGGTAAAATTAGAAATTAGGAAAGGGACTATTTTGGGACAGTGAACATGGTCCTGATCCCCACCACCGTTCAAGTGGTTTCAGCATCAACGACAAAAGACAATTAGACTGCATGGTGTCAGAACACGAGGTGCGTATAATCGGCCAGTAGAATATTATATCATTAATGTTACATTACTTTATAGATGGAAATAGAGGAAGAGAAAAAAGAAGAAAAAGAAGCAAAGTAAGTGGTGATTTTTCTATGTAATAAATGTGGTAGAATTAGATTATTCGTGAAACGGAAATCATTTCTACAGTAGTACATATCATTAATAGTTACGGAATAACGACTCTGTCACACTTGGGCTGGGACACAATTATGTTATGTATATGCAGATACAATTATATTAAAATTCACTATAATGTTTTAGATGAAAAAATTAATTAAAAAAACTACTGTATGGCAGACGCCGTGGTAGATGGAGAGGGGGGCGAAGAAAAGGGCGAAGAGGTAGTGACGGTGGCGGGCGGCCAATAATCTTAAATATATATTAAAATAAATAAATTAAATACATATTAAAATTACATGTCTTTATTTTTTATTCCCTTTTTGAAATTATTAATGTCCTGTAGTTTTCATTCCTATAAGTTTTATGATCGCGTACGTTGTGTATATTATTTCGTTCTTGCTACCCCTCTTTCGTTCACGCTGTCCTTTTCTATGCCCGGCAGGAATCCAAATTTTGTCAGTAAATGATAGATAAATATGAATACAAACAGCACATTGATATCGCCTTCTATGTCTTTTTGCATATAGAATATGCGAAATATTGCGAAATGTGCAAGATTTATAATTCATTTTTCTGACATATCTCTGTAATTTCATTGATAAAAAAATATGATTATAAATATGAATAAAAAAGCTTTATGGTTGCACACATTAGTAAGTACATATACGTATTGTTTCATTCTCTGACCTCTTTCTCTTTCGAGCGCACTATTCTTTTCTATGTCTGGCAGGAATCAAAATCTCGGTTCGAGCCGATTCATTGTACTGATGGTTAGAATTGTAACAGATGTGGTAACAGCGTGAGAGAACTCACTATGCCTTACTTGTGGCTGTATTCGCGTAGCCGTTTGTGATGTCAAATTAGAATTTACATTTATCGACTGATTTGTGTTTCTATCGACCCTGATGATAACGTGGTCAAATATACCATAAATGCCTCTGACGGAGAATCATTGAACTATTCTTACGTCTGATGCGTGCAAATCGTAGATTACATTTTACGTCTTTCAGAAGTGATGAATTGTGAAAAATCGAATTTCAATGATATTGTGCTAGTTCAAGGAAGAGTGGTCTGGTGTGTTATTGGTGAAAAAACCATTAAATCGTCCAATATTTGCTAAAATGCAGCCGAACGCAGTATTCGGCAGCCATCTTGTTTGCTTACAATAACGTCTGTCTCAATCTTACAGTTTCGAAAATACGATTTTTTTCAACGTATGGTGTTTATTAGCGTTCAAGCGGACCAGACCGACCTGTAGCGAAGTCTACCTGTGTGTGCTGTATCCGCGAAAATTTCATTTATGCTATTATCGAGACGAAAAATGGAATCTACGAAATCGAGCGTCTCTCTCACGCATGGCGTATACGTGCATGCTTTCCGTTGTTTATGTGAGTGCACGCATACAGATCATGACACAAGGAGTCTGTGCCCTTAATCCAACACATTGTGTTCGATACACATAATGTCCTATATTTTGCTTCAGCATCCAAATTAGTTTTCTCTCATCAAGCTAACAAAGTTCCCTTGAATAATGTAGAATCATGACCCGAACACAAACATTCGCCCTGCCACTACACAAACCATCCTCATTTTCAAATTGTCTCGCTATTTAGAAGCATGTTGTTGTTGGGAATGGAGCCTCTGGCTCGAAATCGTTTCGAGCCATTATTCCATGAAGAACGTTACATCAGAGAATCGTGTATGGCTATGAATACGAACATCAGTACTGGTGCAAGTACCACTATCCAATTATCCAATGACGAACTACGGCCTTGTCTCGCATTTTCGAACAATGACACTCCATTACGCTCTTTTAGTTTGTTTGTCACTGAACGACCACCTATACCTTTTGTACCTTTGCTTTCATGATGAATGCGGAAAATACGTGAAGAATTTTTCCATGAACATTCCGCTACCCTGTTTCGCTGTCTTCGGTTTGGGAACATTTTTGGACGAGAATGTAGGAAAACGTTTCATTCCTTTTTATAGTTGAAGATATTAGTTCGTTACGAATAAATTATTTTAGTATTTGTTGATTTAATTTTATAGTGAAAACGGTAACTTTAGAATTTTTTAACGAATTAATATATTGTCTATTATCAAATTCTTGTTATTAAATTTATTTCAAATCGCTAAATCGCTATAATCGAAAAATTCAGAAGAAATTTGAAAGGGTATGGCTTCTGCTTTATGGTATCAAATGGAGCCACTTGGATACCACCCTTTGAAAGTTTTACCGCGCTTTGTTGCAACTTTCATTTTCGCAGATTTTGTATGATGTCAGTTAATGCAAAAATAAATAGTGTGGAAGTGTCTCCTTATGATATCTGATAATACAGCGTTCAAGCTGACTGTGGGACCTTTAATTTGTATTTCTTTTTATTCCTGTAAGTGGAACTGTTCGCGAAATACAGGTCATGAAAGTTGAGAATCATTTGTTTACTTTAAACTTGAATAACTTGGTCAAAAAAAATCACACAAGGTGCTGGAAGAGAGGGAATTAAAGCTAAAGAAACAGACTTTCTTGTCTAATTGTTACAGCTAAGAACACAAATTTTTCTGAGCCGGCAGAGACAAAGAAATTCAATTAAAAAAATTACAAACACTGTTTTTGAGGCTTCCGCGGTTCGATTCTGAATAAGACTTAGCTTCCGGGATGGAGCCGCGTTGTTTGACGGTTTGTTGCCGACGTTCAACAACAAACCGTCAAACAACGCGGCTCCATCCCGGAAGCTAACAAGTAAACCTACGGAAGTGTCGGACTCCGATTTTTCTGAAATTTGGATATGTTATAATACATGAAAAACTAAGGGACACGTATTTCTTTTATCGGCGGAAAAACACATTTAGGGGATGAAGCGACCCCTCGAAAATGGGGGATAAAATGGAAAAATTGCGATATTTTTGAGACCAGTGAAGCGATTTTGATGATTTTTGGTATGAAAGTATCTTTCGATAGAAGACGAAAGTCGGCCTAGGTATGTTGGAAGAGGAGTGAAAATTAGGGGGTGAACTACCCCTAAATTGACCAATTTCTTGCTGCAAAAAATCAGTTTTGATCTGATCGAAGTAAAATCTGTTAAAACTTCAAGAAGAAAGTTAATTATGGAACACATATTTTGTTTTTTGTTTTATATAAATATTTGGGGGGTAAACAGCTCCTAAATTGCCGCGCACGTTTGGCATTGCGCATGAAACACCTTGTGAAACTATATTTTTTAACTGTTCGATCTTAAACATTCAAAAAATGATTTCATTGTCAAATCAGCCATTTATAAAATAAAAGTAATAATAAAAAAATAAATGAAATAAAAACACAAAAAATAAAATTAAAACAACAACAACAAAAAATAAATTATGTGAACAATGTTTCCATAGTAATTTTTTGCGTACAATGAATGTTGTCACCGGATTTTTCAAAATTTCATTTGTTAGCTACATTGTTTAAACAATTTTGTTATAAGCAATTAATATTTGTAACATGTTTAATTCACTGCACATAACTAACAATAAATGTCAAAAGTTGATCTCATTGAATTTTGAAAGCCCCATGTCGAGTTACTGTTTATTCAAGTAATTTTTCTAGGTTTCGTCCACCATATTGGATCCGCCATATTGAATTTTGAAAATCTGATTTCAGATTCGAATTCAGCGATTTAAAAAACCAATATATTAAAAAGATCGAACAGTTAAAAAATATAGTTTCACAAGGTGTTTTATGCGCAATGCCAAACGAGCGCGGCAATTTAGGAGCTGTTTACCCCCCAAATATTTATATAAAACAAAAAAAAAAAAATATATGTTCCATAAATAACTTTCCTCTTGAAGTTTTAACAGATTTTACTTCGATCAGATCAAAACTGATTTTTTGCAGCAAGAAATTGGTCACTTTAGGGGTAGTTCACCCCCTAATTTTCACTCCTCTTCCAACATACCTAGGCCGACTTTCGTCTTCTATCGAAAGATACTTTCATATCAAAAATCATCAAAATCGCTTCACTGGTCTCAAAGATATCGCAATTTTTCCATTTTACCCCCCATTTTCGAGGGGTCGCTTCATCCCCTAAATGTGTTTTTCCACCGATAAAAAAAAATACGTGTCCCTTAGTTTTTCATGTATTATAACATATCCAAATTTCAGAAATATCGGAGTCTGACACTTCCGTAGGTTTACTTGTAAGTCTTATTCATTACAAATACTGTTAATATTTTTTCGAAGCTACATAACTTAAAAATTTTGATAAATTTAAAAATTCCTCAAACAGTTTTCGAAAGAGGGCAATTTGCTCTTTTACTTGCTACGTTGCTCACTTCAATACAACTTTTTGGACCGAAGTTACGTCCATTTGAATTTCGCATAATTTCTACGTAAAAAGTGGGTGTTCCTCTAATTTTGCGATGGAATGTATAACACGGGTATTTTATGTCTGTCATTTATTATAAAATTTAGCATACTATATTCACGAATCAACGCTAAGATTTTGGTCCTGAGACCTTAAGTCTACGCAATATTAGAATTTAATCCATTTATTCATCGACTGCTTACGAACCTAGTGTACTGTGGTACCTCGATATACGACCTTAATCCGTTCCTGATGTTTGCACTTATACCAAATAGGACGTATACCAAACCAACCATTCCCATAAGAAGTAATGTAAAAATGATTAATCCGTTCTCATGTACAAAAAAGCTTCTATTGATATTATATCTACATTAATGGGGTTGTAAAATAATTTAAACACTGTTTATGTCATGAACAGCATTTAAACGATTTTCCAGAAGTTTATAAAAAATACTCACTAGTTTATTTAACATAATTATTTTGTAAAATATAAATGTAACCTAATGATAGATTCTAAATTAATAAACCAAATGGAATAAACTTTATTACCTTATGTTTTGATATCCTTACTTGTATGATCAGTCAATTAATAATACATCAACTCCGAATATAATTGATTATTAATTTAATTTTTCCTTTAAGATAATTATTTACAAATGACGCAAAATTCACACAAAAAGTTTATGTCGTATACCGAAAATTTGTCACGTTCAAACAGGACGAATTCCGAATTGGACGTATTCCAAAGCAGACGTATACCGAGGTACCACTGTATTTTGAAAGTATTTAAACGTGGAGTGTTTTGCTCGATGCTGTACAAGCAAAAGGTCTAGCCGAATAAGCATGGTAAAAGTGCCCCCAAACCAATTTGAACGGGGTTCATACTATTCGATAAGTGGTTCGAAGAAACCCCTTTCCACAGAGTTTTGATCCGTTATCTCCACTACAGGGGTGATTACGGGGTGGAAATCATTTTTCGGTTTATCCTTAATATCTCCCGTTCTGCTCAATAGAAAGTTATGAAAGAAATCATGGTTATTCTACCAATTGATATGTACATCCGAGAATTTTTTCAGAATTTTTGGATGCAAATTCGATTTTTAATAAATTCGAAAAAATTTTAATCGTCGATTTTTTATCGAAGTTGTCAAGCGACCACGTTTATATTTATACAGTAAAAAGCTCTTATTAGAGCTGTAGTGGAGATAACGGATCAAAACTCTGTGGAAAGTATTCGAACCACCTATCGAATGGTATGAATCCCGTTCAAATTGGTTTGGGGGCACTTTTACCATGCTTATTCGGCTAGACCCTTTGTTTTGCAACATTAAAAAACTTGATAAGCAGATAGAGAATTATATAAATTCTCAAATGATTATATTAACATGCACTGCTTGCGATATAAATTAGATTGCACAAGTCAGTTAGTGCAAATTGCATAAGGGTGCAAACCTAGTTTAACATTACGAAAAAACGTGTGCGTGTAAGAATTACTAGCGCAAGGCTAGCCATTCATGCTCTCTTTATCAACGATTCCTAACGCATTCATAATTTCATCACTTTCGCTTCTTTTTCCGTGCAGGCTAATAACGGACGCGCGAACTCATTGTACTGGCATGAGGTCGGATTTGTCACACGAGGGCAATTGCAAAACGGCGCCATGCGCCGAGAATTATTCATGCAGCTGAGAAGGTTGCCTTGTTATTGTTGTCTGGGAGCAGGCTGACTAACGGAATGCAAGCCTGTGGAAACTGTTCCACGAATATTTCCACGGTTACGAGATTCCAGATTATACGCGATCACTACGCTCGTAATCGTCGTCAGATTTGTCACGGCTGATAAATCCTTGTAATTACTTTCGTTCGATACGCGTATACTGCGGCAAACTCCAAACTAGAATGGTCAAAACTGTTTCGACCGTCGATTGCGCCAATTAACGAAACGCGTTAATTGAGCGGAAATAACAATCCGTGTGCGCGTGACTGTTATTGAGCTCTGAAAGATCGATGGGGACGCAATTAGAAATAGTACGATACCAATTATACATTAACCACGAATGTTTGGTAATCCAAACATTTTTACTTGTTCGGAAAATTTGTTAAATTGTAAATGTTAAATAGTAAATAGATATTGTACACAGTAGGGTGGGCTGAAAGATTAAAAATTTTTCTTTCAAGTCGTAATGCCGTGGAAAAGTTGCGAATTGAGAAGACAAAAAAAATATTTTTAAAAATCAATTACATCGATTGATGTATTCCGATCGCGCATATGCTTTAAACTTTGTGAAAATCGGCAAAAGTTCATATTTTTAGGATAATTTTAAATACGATTAAACTTGCCATGATTCGAACGTAATAGCTCAAATTGTCACGTATCAGAACCACCGAAAATATTTAAGTTAAGTTTAAAGAAATATTTAAGTTGGTCAATACCTTTCGGTCGCGCATTGCCTCCAAACTTGATAAAAAAATTGAAAATGTAACTGTTGCGCGACCGTAGGCGTTGGCCGATTTAAACAATTTTATTTTCTAAAAAAATTCTAGTAAAACGAACGAAATTTTAAGGGCGATTTTCACCCTCTTAGACTGAAAATAGGCAGTAAACGAAAACTGGGTTTTAATCAGGAGGAAATCACTTACATATTCACAAAGTTTCATAAATCTTTGAATTTCCGAATTCGGAATCATTCCTTGCTAGTAAAATTATCAAATTATGGGACATTCTGAAAATGAGCAAAACTAGGACATTTCAGATGTTCAAATTAATTCTGTGTCGTTTCGTTACTTGAAGATCTGTTTTTAATAAGTTATAGTAATTCCAATTAATTTTCATCGTTATTAAGATAACTGGTCCACTGGTGGAACATGTACTTACTTACATCCGCGATCAAATCAGGCTTCCTTAGAGAAAATGGCGATATAGAAGAAGTAGCAATTCTCAAAATCGTAATTTTGACAATATTAGTATTAAAACTGATTTAGAAACAAAATAATATTATTTCTAATTATTAAATATTATACAATTTAGTATATAACTGAGAAATATGAATAATAAATAAATACCAATTCAAATTTTCCCGCGTAAACGTTTGCATGCAAGTAATAGGGCCAGACTCCTGTACATACATGTGGGGCTCGTTCTCTAAGTTGACATTTTCTCCCATGATGCCCATAAGGAAGGACGAGAAATCGCAAGTGGACAAGTGTTTGGACAATCCGAGTAATTAAACTTTCTTGACCAATCATACACAAGAAAAGCGTCTAATAATTCGTCTTGTCCAATCAGTCGAATTTGTTCAAACATTGGGCCCGTGGAAAAAGCGCGGAAAAATATTCGAATTTGAAATGCTGAAAGCACCAAATTAATTTGTACACATAATAATATTACGATACATATATTGTACAACATTGTATTGTAAATTAATTAAACAGGAATAATACAAGAAATTTTCAATTTAAACAAAAATAATGCAATTTAAATTGACAAAAAAAGTTGTAAGACACTATTCTTGAAAATGAAGAATTTTTTTAGATATGTGTAATTAAATAAAAGTATCAAATATATTTTAATATTAGTAATAATCAGCTACACCATTTTTCATTCTATAAAGGAACCTTCTTTATTTTATAAGATTCATGTATTATTGCAATGGAAAATATGATCTATTAGCTTTTATGAGAAAATAATTTTTTATTTGAAAAAAGATATTAGATTATTCTGAAAGCTTTTGCCAAATTCATTCGACATCACAAAATTGAAAGACATTCTGATTTTATTTTTCATTTAAATAATTTTTTACTCATATCATGTTTAACTGAGAAAACATTTAATCTTAATTAGAGTTAATGCCAATTTCCCTTTTCTTTCGTATTATATTTTATTTTGCAATATTTATTTCTTAATTTAAAAGTTCAACGTTTTGAAACTTCTTTTACAGAACAAATTAAACAGAAGCAATTCATTTCTTAAGATATGTTTATAGATACATATTCATACTTGCATTTAAATTTAGACAAGGGAACCTGGGTCAATCATGACCCAACCTTACAAAATATATACAAGGTTATTAACTTAAAGTTAAATATATAATTTTTAAACAAAAAGGTTTTATTTATTAAACGACGAATTTTTAAAGAAACAGAGCAACATTTAGCAAATGAAAATAACATAAGGTACAAAATTAAATAATAATTGTGACTCTCTCCCTTGTCTGCCGTATGAAGGTAAAAGAGATGCTTATCTAAATTATAGTTTCCCAGCAAAAGTATTTTTATCCATATTTTACTAGTCTTAAATGCAATACTGTTCAATAAAACAGAAACTTTTATATCCGTCTGGCAATTTATTGCATCACATTCTTATTACGAAGCTCGCTTCTGATTTACACTTTACATAACGTTTCCAAAACAATTGAGAAGGTAATAGGAGGAGTATTCGAAGTGTTAGCGTGTTCGGAAAACACGGAAGTTGCAATTCAATTGTTACGATATGCAGAGACGTTGCACAGATGAAGTGCGATGCGAAGAATCTCATTAATCTAACGTAACATTTGCATAATCGTTACTAAACAAACATGCAGTCTGCGCGTTAATACGACATTCAGTATGTAAGATCGTACTTCTGCGTAATAAATAATCTGAAAGAAATATTTGTTTGCAGTTAAAGTGATTTGACGATATACAGGGTGAGTCAGTAAGAACAATCACCTTAAGTGGGTATACTTCCGAAAGGCCCCATCACCCCAGGACAATCAAACTTCGGATTTATAGTAATTGAGGGACGAGAAATCGAATGAGACCATTTTCAGAACTGGCAAATAAACCGTTCTCGAGATATACAGGGTATTCTAAAAGTGCGGAAACCCCCTATTACCTCGATAAGAACGCATTTTCACGGAAAATGACTAACCTAACCTAGATTAGGGTTAGGGTTAGGGTTAGGTTAGTCATTTTGCGTGGAAATGCGTTCTTATCAAGATAATAGGGGGTTTCCGCACTTTTAGAATACCCTGTATATCTCGAGAACGGTTTATTTGCCAGTTCTGAAAATGGTCTCATTCGATTTCTCGTCCCTCAATTACTATAAATCCGAAGTTTGGTTGTCCTGGGGTGATGGGGTCTTTCGGAAGTTTCCCCCCTTAAGTAAATGGTTACTTTTTGAGTTTATCCAAAAAGTTTGAAATACGAAGGCCAATCAAGTAGTAAGTTTCAATCGTATTAAAAATAACACTGTCCAACAAATTTAAATTTCTTTTCTGTATTCCAATAGCCATTGGGCGATCGTTGTAGAGCTTCTCGGCCTAAACACGAATCCGATAACCGAATTGCTCTATCACTCTCAGTTTTCGTAAAACCATGTGTTTTGGGGGAAAAATGAACTATTACGCGGAAACTAAAAACGCTAGAACATTTGCATGAACAAATGTCGATGAAAGATTAAAAAGATAATTTTTAACAAAAAATACGATAAAGTATTTTATAATAAAATAAGATAAAGGATTACCTGCAATAAACAAATTTAAAAATATTAAAGTTTATTTATCATGGAAATATAATTTTCTGCTCTATGATTATCAAGAAAATTATAAGAAGGTTTCTTGTAAATTCAATACTATTGAAAGCCTTTTCGAGATGAAAATGTAATACAATTCTCTCAGGTCCAGCGATAATGGAGAAGTAAGAATGTTTATCATTAGCGCTCTTTCAAAATATAAGCACCATTTGACGTTTCTTTCGAATACTCGATACAATCGGAGAAACAATAAATATTTTTTCTACTGAAAACATTCTGTACAACTTGCGACACCCGTTTCTGAAGGCGCATGTTGGACTTTATTGTTCAAGTGACATAGCCGCTTCGCAAGATCTGTTTTTTATGGGTTCGAAAAAAATTGCATGAAAAAAGACATCCTCCTGCGTGACAATACCGCGTCACATTTGGCACATTCCACGATGGACCTGTGAAAAAATTCAAAGTGGAAATATGGCAACACTCTCCATGCAGTTCAGACCCTTTTCCACCTTGCGATTTCCATCTTTTCGGATTCATGAAAACAGATCTCGAAAAGCGGCAACGTGTCTTGAACAAAGACGTCTAACATGCGACTTCCGGAACGGCTATCGCAAGTTGGATGGAAATTTTTCAATGAGGAGATGGAAAAACTGGTGCCACGATACACCTGTCTTAATCGATATGGGGATTACGTAAAAAAATAGTTGATATCATGTATTATTAAATAAATGAAGAATTGAACTGAAAATCTATGGTAAATACTTCATTATTTTTAATAAAAGTAAAACTTACTTTTAGAATTGGCCCTCGAAAAATGTATTGAGTTTTAAGAAGGCGAATTCAGTAACTTATATTATAGTAACCAAATAGTTTCCCATAGTTTTTGATAAATTCTTTATTAAGTAGCAAGTTATTTCAGGTAGTTAGTCATTCTTAGTGATTCGTCTCTGCATGTATGAATATAAATGGCGAAATGTTTAGAAATAATTAATTACTTAATGAGGAAATAATTCTGACAATGAATTATCTAAAAACAACTTTGTAACTGAAAAAAGTGATTCTTATCACCAGATTATGGATGTTTATGCATTTATAACATATCAAAAATTTCTAAAACATGTATGTATGTGGCATGTATGAGCAAAAGAAATAAATTATTCAGAATCTGTAAAACATGCAAAATGAATTGTTAGAGTCGCATCTATATGAGTCCATATATATTTTAGGTATTATTATTTAACTTAATTGGCTACAGAGTGCGCCGTAGTCGATCGTTCCTTTTATTTTTGGTGGTACCCCTGGTTCTTTTAGTCTTGCCAGGTCCATGCATCACGCGATAATATATCATATTATATTATGTATTCTTCTATATTATTAATGTTAATCTAGTGTAGTGTTTGTGTACAATAATAAACTGTCATGAATGAATCGAGGTAATATTTTTAATCACTTAGAGAAAGAAAATATTTCATAAAAATGTATATTTGCATAAAGTTTCGCAGTTGACTCATTAGGTATAAATCACTCATGTAGAGCCCATGAGTCGATAGGCACAAAAAAGTTTCCAGGTTCCAATTTTTAATTTGCCTAATTACGAAGTGGTCAGAATTTTTGGTTCTGAATGAATCTGTGTTTCGTTTATCTCTTCTTCGAGTGCTGCATCTTTGTTGGATGTTTAGATAAAATACTCTAAGATTAAAACTCAATGGGGTTGTGAAGTATTTATTTTCAAGGGTCCTGCACACAATGTATTAAATCCAAGTCCCATTACAAGAACAGAAATCAAATTTATTTACTAGATAGCAGAAAACATTGTTAATTAATACACAATTGCTTGAATAAATTTGTATTTATTGAATTTTATAATTTTCCACCATGTATAAGCTAAGAGTGAATATAATTAACTATTTGGACAACTGATTCAGAAAATGAAATGTATTAAAAATTCGAAGTTATTCTATGATACTAGATTTGGATTTTAAAGTTGTTACAAAGTTGATTCTCCGTTGCTCAGAAATCAAATATAAAGACTGTTTTCTTGTTACAATATATACATAGATTAGTAAATTCTGAAAAATTTAATGGTTTGGGAAAACCCAACCGTTTTATTTTTTTAATTGGATAATTTTTCTGTTTCAAAATTAAGCGATTGCTCTTGCAGATGCGTCAGAGCTGGGGATTTCCTTGTTCGTTGGATGCGGATATAAATGTCTGCATGGTTCCAGGTAAAACGAGTTATTCCAGCTAATAAATTAAACATACTGAATCTTTATAATAAAGTTATTTTCCAACATAATATTCATTACACTATATAATGTACATAATTTAACCGTTTGAATGCCACGGGTTTTTGGAAAAATCCGGTCGAAAAATGCTACACAGCGCGATCGCGCTTCTTCTGTTTTATGTCAATGCGTTATGCAACGCAGTAACTCTGTCATTTAATTTTACAGTTTTGTTACTTATCCAATTACAGTAAAACCTCGTTTATCCGAGGTAATGTGGGGAGGAGGTCCCTCGGATAAGCGAAAACTCAGATAACACAGAAGAAATAAAAAATTCGAAAATTTGAATTGTTTTTTATGTTAATTTTTAGCACACACCCGAAGAGCACACAATACGTATTGTAACAAGTTTATACGTGTACAGATGTATGTATAAGAAACAAAGTAGCAATCGCAAAATACTACGCGCGTACAGCATAGGCATAGCGGTTTGCTCGGATTAGTCCGTTGTCTCGGATAATGCGGAGGCTCGGTTAATCGAAAGCCGGATCAACGAGGTTTTACTGTATTTGCATTCTAAGATAGTCAGCTTGCAAAAATACTGGTGTTCAATCATAGGTAGGTAGGACCACAAAGGTGCCGTTCGAGGCCTTGCAGCCAGCCCCGGCAGTGTCATGTGCCAACCCTTCCTCCTCGCGGTGTGGTCCGGGCACCGGCTATTCCGGTGGCAAACGGGGCACTGGCTATGGGCGTAAAGCGCCTGGTGGGTGTAGTTGCTAACCCACTCAGATTAGTTTGTTAAAGTAAAAGCGTCCTAGACCAAAATTCCTTACACACCGACAATGAGTCAAGTGTTGAGCCTTCCATACCCGTACGATGATTGATAGCCCATGAGTGCAATGACTAACCCGGCGTTACTTGGTTATGGAGGTGGCTGCTGGGAGGTAGATTTAATAGCGCAATCGCGCCCTTTAACACCGCCGGTAAAAGTGAAAACTTGAGAATGGCAGAGCAGGTTATAAACCCTACAAGGCTCCTTAAAACACTGATCTGTCTAATCATGTAACATTAACAGTATATTGCCATTAGCGTTAAACGTACCGATAGTTGGATCCACTGAGCCGATTCCGTGGTATTTTTTGACATGTAACAAGCGAAGCGCGATCGCGTTGATTTGCACTCATACGGTTAAGATAATTTACAGAAACATTGCTTTTTAATATCGTTAAATTACAGTTTTACGGGAATGAATAATTGATGTTACATATCGCTATTATATTGTTACGTTCCCATCTCGGAAAGTTCCTTATTTGGAGTTGGATGCGTACAGACAGCATAGTCAGTTTTCCAGAAATTCGAGACCAACGCGAAGCAAAAGAGCGGTCTCTTGGAATCTCGTAGACTCCGTCCCCACCACTCGTTTTACTCCAATTTTTGGGTATAAAAAGGGTGGCGACGAAGGCACCTCGGATCTAGTTAAAATCTAGAAAGGATTCAGTACACATAAGTCCGTTTCTCTTACGGATAATATCTGCGACGAGGAAACATTGCGAGATTTCAAGCTACGTTGTTTGTTGTTAGGCATTATTATTACTGTTGTAGTCCGCCCCCGTTTGCTCGCCTTCGTTAAAACTGAAGACTAGATTCTTACTTTATAGAATAGAAACTAAACTCTCTTAATTCAATTCACTTAAAAATTTGCTAGATTCATGAAAGTTCAGTACAAAAATACCTACGAACTTAATAATGTTCTTCAATTAAGAGAAAATTGAAAAATAGGTTACACATTTTAATCTTTAGTTATTGTTAATTATAAGGTGGTAATGCGTGTCTATTTTATTTATGGCCGGTGGATAATGTGTTAAAATACCTGCACTAACAAATTTTGTTAAGGCATATAAACTTTTTTTATACACGTTCGCATACTGAGTTAAATAATACTATGTTGTGTCAAATAATATTTGTATAAAAGTATGGTAACAGTTTTCAGCAGAGCAGAGCCGGCTCTACTTGTACCTGCATTTGCACAGAGTAATACATTTTTTAGGGCGGCAAAATCGATCTAAACTATATGCGATTCAAATGTAATAAAACATAAAAAAAAGTTATAAAATTAGTTACAAAAAGTTATTTATTTATTCTTTGTTAAAACCAGACATCATATCATTAATTAAATTGTCATATAATAAAACTTTGTAATATTTTAGGAGCTGCTGACCCCTGCTGTAATTATTACATTTTTCACAGCATGATTACTTTTCATTAATTTATGAATTCTCATTAGTCAATGTTATCCTTTAGAATTCATGAATAGACATGTTAAAGTCTAGTTTAATATCACAGTTTTTAAAACTTCATTGTAACAGCATGTGACCAGGGGCGGGGAGCAAAATATATTGTTGCACAGGGCGGCAAAATTCCTACGCACGGCCATACAGCACCTCTGTGTAGCTGGCCACTCATTACCAAAAATTTGAAAAATTGATAAGAGTTCTGAATGCTCCTTAAGAGTTCTAGAGTTCACTATCAGTTTTAAAAATAGTTCCGTCGATTAAAGTACCGAAAATAGTATTTGAAGGTATGGGGGGGCCAACTTCTCATTTTCGCAACTCTGAAGAGCTATAACTTTTTTGCTATCAACTTTAGCACTTTGGTTGTTAAGGATAATTGATAGAACTCTTAGGACTCATTCAGAACTTTTATCAATTTTTCAAATTTTTGATAATGAGGGGCCAGCTTCACACAGGTCCCTGCAGCACATAGATTATAATAATAGTGTTTAAAATAGTTAGGGGAAGGTGGGGCAAGACGGGGTATCCCTTCTATTTCGTGAATGAAACGTTTTAATTACAATCAAATATACGTATTAAATATGTTATCACCATTGCTGATTGTAACCAACTGCTCAACCAAGTGTGATGTTTCACTTTGAAATTAAAGTAAAAATTCAATTTTTTGCGACTTTCTTATTATTTTTGTACATCCTTTAAGGAGTGATGTTGGCATTAAAATATAGCAGAAGTTCAATGCACTTATGTATTTCTGACGCAGAATTTAACAGACTACAGGATAAGAATGTCATTTTATATTTTTGTTAACAATGTTTAAGTGATACGTTGATTTATTTTCGATGAGACGACAAGGGGCATGATGGGGTATAGGAACACCTTTTATCGCGTGATTTAAACCATAGATGATTTAAATCATAGGTGATTTAAACCAGGCGACTTGGAATCGCGCTCGGTCTATTCTTTTCTAAGATGTTACTAAGGAAAGAAACATAGAAAAAGAAAAGAAAGAAAAAAAAAGCAAGAAAGAAATATCAAATATGGCTATCAAGAAGATAAAAAACGAGTGAAAATAATATCAGAAGAAGACGACGACAGTGAAAAAGAAAATATTCCATGTTTCTACTGCAATGGATTATATTTAGATTCTGTGGAAGGTTAGATAAGTTACCAAAGATGTGGCAAATGGGCCCATTGCTCGTGTGCTTACGTAAATGACGACGATGATGAAGCCGTACATGTGTGCTTCTGTTGTCAAACAGACAAATGATTGACTACAGACAATTTTGTTAATTAGTTAATAGGTACCTCATCTTGCCCGCAAGGGTACCCCGTTTTGCCCCACCCGTGGAGCAAGATGGGGAGAAAAGACCTTTCTTTGTTTTTTATTTATATGTGTACATTAATAAGCTGTAAATAGTTGACTTTTGCCTTATATAATTTATAAAGCAATTATCAAAGAATAATACAAAATTAAAGTGGATCCATTAATTGGACAAACCTATGTTTTATTCATTAATAAACCTTAACTACCCCGTCTTGCCCCACCTTCCCTTAATACCCATAATTAAGCCTTCTTTATCATCATATCATACATATTTAGTAACTCTTTACCATCTCATATATGGAAGCTAAAACATTAAACAACTAACTAAGGCCACTAATGTTCAAACTCTCTGTAATTCAAACTCTATAAAATTATACATAACACACTGATCGGATCAAATATAAGACTTTTTACGTGTAATACAATATCTTGCATGTAGTTATATTTCACGCAATTGCGCACAAAGTACTGAAGATAATAAGTATGTATGTACTTTGATACCATATCCCGTCCGCTTAGGGCTTAGAGGATACATTTAGCCTCTCGAGACAGAATTTGATATACGCGACTTAATTCGTGCATCGC